>NW_015114828.1:32852-55436 GCF_001443285.1 Poecilia latipinna
TGTATATTTATATATATTTATATATATATATATATATATATATTTTTTTTTTTTTTTTTGTCCTCTGTAGAGGACATTTCTAAACTTGAATATCTCCCACCCTCTGCATTCTACTGAATTAATTCCTTTTGGTATCTGGAGAGGACATTTAGGGCTTTTCAATGATGCCACATATGAAGGGGTGGGATTTTTGTTCGTATCTTTTTCTAATACATAAAAATTGCGTTCGTCAGTAATAACACATTTTATGGGAAGAGACAAAGTGCATAAAACCTTTTATTACCTTACAAAGAATGTGGGATTTTAA
This sequence comes from Poecilia latipinna, assembly GCF_001443285.1. Lineage (NCBI taxonomy): Eukaryota > Metazoa > Chordata > Actinopteri > Cyprinodontiformes > Poeciliidae > Poecilia > Poecilia latipinna. Next base: position 33,160 of record NW_015114828.1, read on the forward strand.
AAAAATGGTGATTGGACAATATTTTTTTTCCTGGTAGTCAGGAGGATATGTTGGAAATGTATGAATCCATGACATTTGCATTAAAAAGAATCTCTTTTCTTAGAGCTGCTGGCAAAGAAACACTGCAAGTGTATCAGAGAGAGAAACATGACTAAAATGTCAAGATAATGTCACAAATGCATTAGGGTGTTGGTTAGCTACAGAAAGTTCTAGTAACAGCTGGTGACTGAATGCATATGCTAGTAAAAAAACAGGAAAATTAATATGGATGATAACTTTCTGCTAACAGTGGAAAATCTGTTTTACAGATGAATTTCACCTCCTGGATTACACCTCTTTTTCCCCCACAAGGACTGCTAATCCACCTCCTTTGCTTTTGCCATTCCCTTTTAAATCTGTTTGGTAAAGGTCACAAAGAGATACTGTAATGAACTTATCATCTGTAAAACAAACAATACTTAATTTTAAAGAAATTAAACGTTTTTTTAATATAAGTTCAGCATGAACATAGCAGAGAAAGTCCAACCAGCCACGCAGTTATATATATATAAAATCAATCACTTTAATACATTTTTAAACTGTTTACATAAAATCAGGGTAAAAAAGATATTTTAGTGGATTTGTAGCTTCGCGGGAGGCGTGGATGCTGCTGCTGCTGCTGCGTGGATTTCCCGGATGGAGCTGCGGCGCCATCTTCACGCCTCTGCTCACCGGTGGGTCTTCGGCTCAGCGGAGCGACAGAGCTGTTGCTGATCCACCGCCAGGACTCTCCGAGCAGCCCGATTATCGTCCCCTGTTTCCCCACCGGGACGCTGAACGCAGCCCTCCCCGCTACCGGAGCACCATGGCGGACAGAGAGAACCTGGTGTACCAAGCAAAACTGGCCGAGCAAGCGGAGAGATACGATGGTAAGGCTGCGGACACACACAGATCATAACGGTCACTGCGGAGTGCTGCGGCCCCCGCTCCGCCGCCTGCCTGTCTCCCTGCGCAGCGCAGGGGGCTCTGAGCCGCAGGTACAAGAGCTCACATGGATCTGGGGGCTGAGAGGACACAAAATGGCGGAGACTTTCCCTCCCTTATTAAGGGAAAATCTGCACCTCATAAAAATCGGTCTGAGTCCCGACAGAAACCGGGGTCCGTTTACGAGCGCGAGCCCCGGTTTCTGCTTCGCTAACCGGTGAACGTTTATGTTAATGCAGCTAAGCTAGCGTCCTGCTAGCGCTAGTTAGCTGCTAACTAGCTGGTTAGCCTTTCTTTACTCAGTCCTCCAGCTCAAACTTAAACCAGTTTACTTCCCCCCCAATCATAGCAATAAAATATCGCTTAGTGTCTAAAATACCGTAATAGTTCATTTTAACGTATTTCTCCACAAACTGTGTGATTTTAAAGCACATGACTAGCCCTTTAATTCAGGTGTTCATGTTCTCTTCTCTGCAGGTGAAGATGAGGAATGGGCATGTTAGCAAACATTTACAGAACAATTCAGTCCCTAATTAAACTAATTAGGCAGAGCATTAGAAATTAATTTAATGTCACTAGTTTGGGGTAAAAAATTAAAACAGTTTCAGTGTTTTAAAGCTAAACTTTCCTGATTCATGTGCGTCAGTTTGAATTAATACCAGTTAAGTGTTGTGAATCAAAAATTCAAAAAATAATTAATTTAAATTTTTAAATATTGCCCCTAGATGGAATGTGTCCCTGAATAGTCTTGTCTTTTTTACTGTTATTAATAATTATCAGTTAATTGACCATTAACCGTCACTTTAATCATTCAAAAGTTCACATTTTACTGGATAGTTATATTTTCACCCTTTAGAACAGCAACCAAACGTATTCTACATGCAAACTAAATATATCAGATACTGATATATTCAGTTTACATTGTTTTTCAAAGTGAGCATTGGAGCCAAATCAAGTTTCAAGATGAAAGATTAAATAGTTTTTCATTTAAACTAGACATCTAGACATGCTTTCGTTTATGAAATTAACTAACTTTTCTTTTTTTGGGTTGGAGCAAAAAAAACCAAAAAACAAGGTTTTTTGACATTTTAACAGAAAAAAAAATACGATCCTCAAAAATGAATACAACAGCTCTTGTTCTTCTAGCTGAGCAGAGTTTTATTTTCGGTGAGGTTGGAAAGCCTCCTCGCCATCAGCCTAATTTTCTGTAGGTTTTACGGACTCCGATTTTGATTTAGTCCAAATAATGAGAAAAATAACTAATTTATGAACTAATTAATAACTAATTTACTAGTTAATATTTGGGCTTCTTTTTGTAGCTGTAAGTCATTTGACTCTTATGTTGTCAATTCTAGAGTTTTCTTGCAGCAATGTGTGAAAACAGACGAATATTGGAAAAAACATTGATATTGTCTGACCTCATTTCCTGCCCTGTTGTCTAAATCGTCCGTCCTGACTCTGAGGCAACATGTTCAGGAGGCCCTGCGCCTCTTTCTGTTCGATCCCGAGGCGTTCCCAGTTCCCAGTGCTAGTTGGCATTTATTGTTTATCATCTATCCTGATAAATTTGTTGGAAGAATTTTGGTTTATTGTTGTCACAATGTTTAAAACCCCCCTAAAACCAGTCCTTATTGTCATGATTGATAGTTTTACTATTTTCTCCACTGTTTCTTCAATGGGAACATCAATAAATGCCAATAAATTTGAAAACAGTGTGAAGTTTAGTGACATAAATCACTTCCTGATGTGACTGGTGTTATAAACGGCAATGCTTTTCAGGAGCCGGGTTTTGTGTTTGTCTCTAATCTGGTAAAACTGGCAGTGATGATGATGATGATGATGATGATGATGATGATGATGATGAGTTTTTAGTGAAGGGTCAGAGGTCGGTTCTGCGGCTGATCTCCAGGTGTTAGGAAACATAAACACTAATATCCACAATAGTAATAATAATAATACCCACACAAAGTATGGCGAAACGTTTTCCCACAAGACGTTTTCATTTTGCACATTTTTCAGAGCAGCTGCAGCTGATTGGAGGATTCCTGGGTTTCCCTCAGCAGCAGTTTTAGATCAGATACTGATAAAATGATCAATATCCATATATCTGAAGTGACTTGTGGCTGCAGATGAATGTAACGGATATGGTTTGTAAATGTGATCATGTTGCTTCAGTTTCCAGGACCTCCTGAGCATCGATCAGCTTCCTGCTGCCTCAGAGGAAGGCTCTTCACCCCAACGTACAGAAATGCATTCCATGCTGGGGCTCCAACTAATAATTAATCTAATAATCAATTATTCTGACAATTACTCTGTTAAAAAAAATCTGCAAATTTTGATGATTTTTCATTTAATCATAAAAGATTTTTTTTCTGCAATATTAAAAACAGCTGAATATTAAATTTTTTTTGTGTCTATTTTACACATTTTGAACCAGATGAAGCTAAAACTGCTACATGACGAGTTTTTGGTGGAACATAATCATAGAAATATAAGTTGTTTTTGCCCTCCTAAATGCTAAATGTATGTTATGCAGGTCTGTCCTAATAATAAATCAGTTAATGTCATGATGTCAAAATTAATTTCCATTTGGATGAATCATCGATTTTCTCTTTGTGTCAAAAACTGGATGATAAAAGTTTTCCGTCTGGAGTTTTGGTCTCAACTAGCCGCTTATATGAAGACTTTATCATTAATTTTATTTTATTTATCATGATTATTAAAATATCTTCCAGTTCCAGCGTTAATTAAACTTTAAGTTCTAATAAACATTTATCTCTGAGAATTTGTTCTTGAATTATTATTATTCCATTACTTGAAAATGGTCTCAAAACAACATTATCGTTTATCATGATAACTTCTACTTTATCGTCCAGCTGAAAGAAGGTTTTCTTCTGAATGAAAATGCGTTTTAAAGCATCTGCCGTTTGTTGTCGTGTTGCGTCTCAGAAATGGTGGAGTCGATGAAGAAGGTGGCCAGCATGGACGTGGAGCTGACGGTGGAGGAGAGGAACCTTCTCTCCGTCGCCTATAAGAACGTGATCGGCGCGCGGCGAGCGTCCTGGAGGATCATCAGCAGCCTGGAGCAGAAGGAGGAGAACAAGGGCGGCGAGGACAAGCTGAAGATGATCCGGGAATATCGGAAAACGGTCAGCTCCGCTCCGCACCACTGGGAACGCTGGCTAACCCAGCTGGCCTGAAGCCGGTCTGACCAATCAGTGTTTTTTACTGTCCAGGTTGAGAAAGAGCTGAAATCAATCTGCAACGACATCCTGGATGTTCTGGACAAACACCTCATCTTAGCAGCAACCACCGGAGAATCCAAGGTTTTCTACTACAAAATGTGCGTACACACACACACACACACACACACACACACACAAAATGGTTTCCAATCCGCCAAAAATCAGTGAACGTGAGTCCAGAAAACCAGTTATGAATCAGTTTCTGGTGGCACTGCTGACCCGCTGCCTGTCCCGGTTCAGGAAGGGAGACTACCACCGGTACCTGGCGGAGTTCGCCACGGGCAACGACAGGAAGGAGGCGGCGGAGAACAGCCTGGTGGCGTACAAGGCGGCCAGCGACATCGCCATGATCGAACTTCCTCCAACGCACCCCATCCGCCTCGGCCTGGCACTCAACTTCTCCGTTTTCTACTATGAAATCCTGAATTCGCCGGACCGGGCCTGCAGGTACACGGCCGAGCCGCGGGGCGGCGCGGGATGGGTGTGACGCAGTGTAACCTGGTATTTTGACCCTGGCAGGTTGGCGAAGGAGGCGTTCGATAACGCCATCGCGGAGCTGGACACACTGAGCGAGGAAAGCTACAAAGACTCCACACTTATCATGCAGTTGCTACGGGACAACTTGACGCTATGGACCTCAGACGTTCAGGGAGACGGTGAGACGCCACGCTCTGCACCGCAGCCTTCTCATTTCCCTCCTGAGTTCTTCCTTCCACTAACTCTTCATCTGCTCCTCATCCTCCTCAGACTGTTGAGGAGCCTCCTCTTCCTCCCCTCCTCTCCGTTAGAACAGTGTGTTTAGTAAGTCATTCCTCCTCTCTGGCTCCGCCCCTCACTGCTACCCTAACCTCCCCCTCACACCTCTGAGCTGCTTCCTGTTTCCTGTCTGCTTCCTGTTTCCTGTCTACTTCCTGTTTCCTGACTACTTCCTGGGTTCAGAGGCCATCGGGAAGTTTCAGTGTTTTTGAAAAAAATAAACGTATTTCCAGACAATATTCCATATTTTCATCCACCCGTCCATCCATCCATGATCAATAACTGAGCTTTTATAAATTCACATTAAATATTTTCCTTCATTTCTCATGAATTTCTGATCTTTTCTCCAGTGAAAACAGCTCTTTGAGTTCAGATTCATTTATTATTAATGATGGTAACGACTGTGAGGTCACATGACCCCTGTCATTCGACCCTTGTCACATGACCCCACAGGTCGCTCCTTCATCACTTCCTGTTTAAATCCTGATGGATTCCAGTTGTTTGTCTTCCTTACACAGGTTGATTTGTCGTCGTCATGGTAACTCCCCTAAGCTACCACTGTTTCTGTCTCACAATGCGTTTTCCCTCCTACTGACCTCACCAGCACTCTAACAGCGCCCCTCCCAGCATGGTGCCACGTTGCCAGCAGCAGGTTAGCCTCTGAAGCTAACAGGAGTCATGCTGTTTGTTTCACTGGGGTGCTTGATGTGAAGTTTTTCCATCACCACTAATGGGGAAAATGGGTCGTGTTTTCTTAAAGGGACAGTTCACTCTTTTTCAGGTGCTCTAATCAGAATCTCTGAGCATCTTCAGTTTGAGGTGACATGTCATCAGTAAACACTACGTTATGTTATGGCTGTTTATGCCATGGTAGAATATACCATGGTATATGTTAGCATGGCTACTAGTATAGTATACCTATACTATATTATCACTATATATGCTCTCCTATGTTAGTATGTGTTATGGTATGTCTATCTGCATATCCATTCCTGTATTATGGACATTTATACTATATATATGTTAGTATATACCTATACTATGTTATACTAGGTTCCCGCTGTCGTAGGCGTTTCCTCCAGACTAAACTTCTACAGTTATTTTAACTTTATAATCTTGTTTTGTTGCTCTGCTCCTCACTGAACTGTTAGCTTTAAAACTGAAGATGCTGAAACAAGCATGTTCTGGTGTAAACAGAGCTTGACAAACTCTGACGTAATTTGACGGAGGAACGTTTCCACCCAACTCTGGATCCACTCCAAAAGTTTGACACGTTAGCCTCATGAATCCTTGCTAATCGCTCTTTTCCTCTACATTTCAGGTGAAGAACAGAACAAAGAAGCGCCGCAAGACGCGGAGGAAGAAGCCCAGCGAGACTGAACAACTCAAGACAAACCCTCCTCTTCCTCTTCTCTATTTTTTCTTTCTCGTCCCAGAACCAGCTCCGGTTCCAGCCGGGTTCAGCCCACCATCTTCCTCCTACCCTCACATGCACGTCTCCTGTCTGTCCCCTGAGGGTCCTCCCCGTCCACCGGGGGGCATCCTATCCTTCCTCTGTCTCCGTTAATCATTCTCTGTGACTTTTTTTTTTATTATTATTTCGCTTTCTTTGCTGCATCATCTGTTGCCAAGTCCGCTCGCCTGTATTTGTACCACACATCTGCAAGGCTTTATTTAAAGATGAAACTTGTTTTTGTTCCTGTGTGTGTTCATGATGCGCGTCGTCTCCATGCTGTCGGTTTGAAACTCTTCAGTCCTCACGATTAGAGACTCCAGCTGAGTCTTCAGGGTTCCCTCATCTCATCCTGTCTCTTCTTCCTCCTCCTGTTGGGTATGTGTAACGTGAATCTGATTTGTACTACTGGATATTCTCACCGGAGCCACAAGTACCATCTGTATTCTTTCTGAAACGCAGCATGGAAAACATTAAACTTCAAACTGAAAACTTCAACCTGTGTCCTGTCTAAAACTCAACCACTAGAGGGCAGTCACGTCTTTTCAAAGACTTCAGCCTTCATCCTCTGAAGTGTTAAAATATATTAAAATAATTTCATTTATTTCACTATAATAAATAATATAGACAATTTGCAACGTATCACTATTGTTAGTTTTAGCTGTCAAGTTGTCAACATAAGAAGCTAGGTCTTAAATACATGCATAATATATAATTTAAAAAAGGATATAATTCTTTGCTACCAATTGTCAGCACTGGGACAACTAAAGACAAGAAAAACTTTTTAATAAAAAAAAAGAAATGGTGAGGCAGAGTGAAGTAGGTCAGTTATGCTAACTTGACTTTAACTACATTAACATGTAGATGTGTTGTGGAATTCGGTATTTTTCAGATAAGTGTGCTAAATGTTTTCAGATTTTGCAAAAGCACAAAGCTAAAAACTAGATCCACTTAATACTGGATCTAGTAGAAGCAATAGAAATTATGTGGGAAAATTAACTTGGAAGCTAAATGGACTAAAATTTTTCTGATAGTAAAAGTGCCAAAGTGCTGAGTTCATTCACATGAGCGAAATGCGGCTTTCTCGTTTCCGCTTTGAGTTACCATGTCAGCTAGAAAAGACAAAGTCGTATTTAAGACGCAAATAAAGCAACACCTTGAATGTTGTCTTCCAAATATAATGGGCTTTTAAGTTTTCATGGATTTCCAAGCGATCCTGAATTAAAAAGACGGTGACTTGTAAATATTCATTTCTAACAGTTAAAGCTAACGCCGCACAGCAAAGTCTGCAGCCTTCACTTTACTCCGGAAAGCTTCTTCAGGCTAAAGCTACCAGGGAGAGACGGATGGTAAATAAAGAAGCCGTTCCTCGGTTATTTCCATGGAACCACTTCTGTATTCAGTCTGAAAGAGCGAGTGTATGGGAACGACCAGCAGACCACAGCCAGGCAGCTGAATATCCGCCTGTACGCACTGCTGTAACACCGTCCTATTTGAGCTTTTCGCAAGAAGCATACAAAAGTAATAAAACGAAATAACACGGAGACCTAAAGAAACACGCCCATATTTTTTCTAAAAGCAACAACTTTGAACCAGAACAGTCAGGTGAACCAGATCTCTGACACCAGAGCTGCCCTACTTTTAAGCTTTTTTGCTTCATCATGCTTCGGAAGCTAAAAGCCCGAACTGTAATCTCCCCCGTTACTTGGTCTCTGACACTAAAGACAATAAACATACAGAACATAGTTGAAAATAAGGTCAAAACATCGTCTGTTAGAATGGATTAAAATGCTTAGTTACTTAAATAGCACATTTTTACAAGACAAATGTCTGATAATATTGCCTACTAGCATAAGCTAAAGTTAATGATAGTCGTAAAATAAAACTCACCCTCATCTGTGAATGTTTAACGAGGTGTAAATCTTAAAACATTTCTCCAGCTTACATGTTGGGGCTTCGGATCGATGTCACGTTACCTTGGCCAAGCCCTGCAAGCACCGAGTGCAGGGGTGCCCAAAGTCGGTCCTGGAGGGCCGGTATCTTTTATGTTTTAGTTCTCTCCCTAGTGGTAGTAACAATCTCCTCAGCAAGTCAGTGTTCTCCTTAGGCCTTCTAATGAACCATCATTTGATGCAGGTGTCCTAAACCAGGGAGAGAACTAAAATATGCAGGATGTCGGCCCTCGAGGACCGACTTTGGGCACCACTGACCTAGAGTAAAATGCCCATTTTCAATAGACCGGAAACGGTCGAGCCGCTTTTCCCCGAACGCGGAAGCTGACGTGCAAAGAGCCCATTAGCTCCGCTATTAGTGTCAGTGTCTCCATCACTGAAAATCAGAATCACTTAAAAAAATAAATGACACCACATTTTAATTTGAAATTATTTTTTCCTTTACTTAAAAAAGATCAAAATAAAGACGTACAATTAAATCAAAAGACGCCCATGTGACACGTCCGGTCTGGAGACGGATGGCAGGACAGGAATGCAGACCTGGACCGGTGCAGCTGGTTTCTTCCCTTTTCGTAAACATGTATGAGGACGGGCCGGATGATGAAACGTCTAACAGCACCTCTGGGCGTCTCGTGTCCTCCCGCAGAATGTCCAGCTGGACGTCTCTTCTACAGCATGGTGAGCCTCCCAGAGGATCCACAGTGATTCAGCTAAGACTGGCCCTAATCCCAGTCAACACACAACATAGTGGGAGAGATGGCGTCGTCCCATTGATGGCGGTAAAGTACTACCCTGATAGTACTGACTCAAGTCATTTTTTTTTAGTTCTCAGCATAAAAAAATAGATCAAAGAATGGAAAAAACTAAATAATCAGAGAGCAGGAAGTTGGTTCCTAGAGCCGCTCTCTGGATCTACGTCTGCACAGTGAGGACTGTCATGGCACCGTCTGTTCCAGAACCACGATCCGGACCAACGGCTCAACTACGCATGCGCTGAAGAAATACTTCCAGATTATTCTTAAAACGTACATCAACAAAGTGTAAGATAGTTGTTTATTTTCTAGACAATGAATAATAAACCTCATAAAATATTTGATTATTGTAAAAATAAAGGCCTTTTTTGTCCACCAGAGGACTCATTTTCAGTAGCTACTAGCTAANTGCTGGCAAAGAAACACTGCAAGTGTATCAGAGAGAGAAACATGACTAAAATGTCAAGATAATGTCACAAATGCATTAGGGTGTTGGTTAGCTACAGAAAGTTCTAGTAACAGCTGGTGACTGAATGCATATGCTAGTAAAAAAACAGGAAAATTAATATGGATGATAACTTTCTGCTAACAGTGGAAAATCTGTTTTACAGATGAATTTCACCTCCTGGATTACACCTCTTTTTCCCCCACAAGGACTGCTAATCCACCTCCTTTGCTTTTGCCATTCCCTTTTAAATCTGTTTGGTAAAGGTCACAAAGAGATACTGTAATGAACTTATCATCTGTAAAACAAACAATACTTAATTTTAAAGAAATTAAACGTTTTTTTAATATAAGTTCAGCATGAACATAGCAGAGAAAGTCCAACCAGCCACGCAGTTATATATATATAAAATCAATCACTTTAATACATTTTTAAACTGTTTACATAAAATCAGGGTAAAAAAGATATTTTAGTGGATTTGTAGCTTCGCGGGAGGCGTGGATGCTGCTGCTGCTGCTGCGTGGATTTCCCGGATGGAGCTGCGGCGCCATCTTCACGCCTCTGCTCACCGGTGGGTCTTCGGCTCAGCGGAGCGACAGAGCTGTTGCTGATCCACCGCCAGGACTCTCCGAGCAGCCCGATTATCGTCCCCTGTTTCCCCACCGGGACGCTGAACGCAGCCCTCCCCGCTACCGGAGCACCATGGCGGACAGAGAGAACCTGGTGTACCAAGCAAAACTGGCCGAGCAAGCGGAGAGATACGATGGTAAGGCTGCGGACACACACAGATCATAACGGTCACTGCGGAGTGCTGCGGCCCCCGCTCCGCCGCCTGCCTGTCTCCCTGCGCAGCGCAGGGGGCTCTGAGCCGCAGGTACAAGAGCTCACATGGATCTGGGGGCTGAGAGGACACAAAATGGCGGAGACTTTCCCTCCCTTATTAAGGGAAAATCTGCACCTCATAAAAATCGGTCTGAGTCCCGACAGAAACCGGGGTCCGTTTACGAGCGCGAGCCCCGGTTTCTGCTTCGCTAACCGGTGAACGTTTATGTTAATGCAGCTAAGCTAGCGTCCTGCTAGCGCTAGTTAGCTGCTAACTAGCTGGTTAGCCTTTCTTTACTCAGTCCTCCAGCTCAAACTTAAACCAGTTTACTTCCCCCCCAATCATAGCAATAAAATATCGCTTAGTGTCTAAAATACCGTAATAGTTCATTTTAACGTATTTCTCCACAAACTGTGTGATTTTAAAGCACATGACTAGCCCTTTAATTCAGGTGTTCATGTTCTCTTCTCTGCAGGTGAAGATGAGGAATGGGCATGTTAGCAAACATTTACAGAACAATTCAGTCCCTAATTAAACTAATTAGGCAGAGCATTAGAAATTAATTTAATGTCACTAGTTTGGGGTAAAAAATTAAAACAGTTTCAGTGTTTTAAAGCTAAACTTTCCTGATTCATGTGCGTCAGTTTGAATTAATACCAGTTAAGTGTTGTGAATCAAAAATTCAAAAAATAATTAATTTAAATTTTTAAATATTGCCCCTAGATGGAATGTGTCCCTGAATAGTCTTGTCTTTTTTACTGTTATTAATAATTATCAGTTAATTGACCATTAACCGTCACTTTAATCATTCAAAAGTTCACATTTTACTGGATAGTTATATTTTCACCCTTTAGAACAGCAACCAAACGTATTCTACATGCAAACTAAATATATCAGATACTGATATATTCAGTTTACATTGTTTTTCAAAGTGAGCATTGGAGCCAAATCAAGTTTCAAGATGAAAGATTAAATAGTTTTTCATTTAAACTAGACATCTAGACATGCTTTCGTTTATGAAATTAACTAACTTTTCTTTTTTTGGGTTGGAGCAAAAAAAACCAAAAAACAAGGTTTTTTGACATTTTAACAGAAAAAAAAATACGATCCTCAAAAATGAATACAACAGCTCTTGTTCTTCTAGCTGAGCAGAGTTTTATTTTCGGTGAGGTTGGAAAGCCTCCTCGCCATCAGCCTAATTTTCTGTAGGTTTTACGGACTCCGATTTTGATTTAGTCCAAATAATGAGAAAAATAACTAATTTATGAACTAATTAATAACTAATTTACTAGTTAATATTTGGGCTTCTTTTTGTAGCTGTAAGTCATTTGACTCTTATGTTGTCAATTCTAGAGTTTTCTTGCAGCAATGTGTGAAAACAGACGAATATTGGAAAAAACATTGATATTGTCTGACCTCATTTCCTGCCCTGTTGTCTAAATCGTCCGTCCTGACTCTGAGGCAACATGTTCAGGAGGCCCTGCGCCTCTTTCTGTTCGATCCCGAGGCGTTCCCAGTTCCCAGTGCTAGTTGGCATTTATTGTTTATCATCTATCCTGATAAATTTGTTGGAAGAATTTTGGTTTATTGTTGTCACAATGTTTAAAACCCCCCTAAAACCAGTCCTTATTGTCATGATTGATAGTTTTACTATTTTCTCCACTGTTTCTTCAATGGGAACATCAATAAATGCCAATAAATTTGAAAACAGTGTGAAGTTTAGTGACATAAATCACTTCCTGATGTGACTGGTGTTATAAACGGCAATGCTTTTCAGGAGCCGGGTTTTGTGTTTGTCTCTAATCTGGTAAAACTGGCAGTGATGATGATGATGATGATGATGATGATGATGATGATGATGAGTTTTTAGTGAAGGGTCAGAGGTCGGTTCTGCGGCTGATCTCCAGGTGTTAGGAAACATAAACACTAATATCCACAATAGTAATAATAATAATACCCACACAAAGTATGGCGAAACGTTTTCCCACAAGACGTTTTCATTTTGCACATTTTTCAGAGCAGCTGCAGCTGATTGGAGGATTCCTGGGTTTCCCTCAGCAGCAGTTTTAGATCAGATACTGATAAAATGATCAATATCCATATATCTGAAGTGACTTGTGGCTGCAGATGAATGTAACGGATATGGTTTGTAAATGTGATCATGTTGCTTCAGTTTCCAGGACCTCCTGAGCATCGATCAGCTTCCTGCTGCCTCAGAGGAAGGCTCTTCACCCCAACGTACAGAAATGCATTCCATGCTGGGGCTCCAACTAATAATTAATCTAATAATCAATTATTCTGACAATTACTCTGTTAAAAAAAATCTGCAAATTTTGATGATTTTTCATTTAATCATAAAAGATTTTTTTTCTGCAATATTAAAAACAGCTGAATATTAAATTTTTTTTGTGTCTATTTTACACATTTTGAACCAGATGAAGCTAAAACTGCTACATGACGAGTTTTTGGTGGAACATAATCATAGAAATATAAGTTGTTTTTGCCCTCCTAAATGCTAAATGTATGTTATGCAGGTCTGTCCTAATAATAAATCAGTTAATGTCATGATGTCAAAATTAATTTCCATTTGGATGAATCATCGATTTTCTCTTTGTGTCAAAAACTGGATGATAAAAGTTTTCCGTCTGGAGTTTTGGTCTCAACTAGCCGCTTATATGAAGACTTTATCATTAATTTTATTTTATTTATCATGATTATTAAAATATCTTCCAGTTCCAGCGTTAATTAAACTTTAAGTTCTAATAAACATTTATCTCTGAGAATTTGTTCTTGAATTATTATTATTCCATTACTTGAAAATGGTCTCAAAACAACATTATCGTTTATCATGATAACTTCTACTTTATCGTCCAGCTGAAAGAAGGTTTTCTTCTGAATGAAAATGCGTTTTAAAGCATCTGCCGTTTGTTGTCGTGTTGCGTCTCAGAAATGGTGGAGTCGATGAAGAAGGTGGCCAGCATGGACGTGGAGCTGACGGTGGAGGAGAGGAACCTTCTCTCCGTCGCCTATAAGAACGTGATCGGCGCGCGGCGAGCGTCCTGGAGGATCATCAGCAGCCTGGAGCAGAAGGAGGAGAACAAGGGCGGCGAGGACAAGCTGAAGATGATCCGGGAATATCGGAAAACGGTCAGCTCCGCTCCGCACCACTGGGAACGCTGGCTAACCCAGCTGGCCTGAAGCCGGTCTGACCAATCAGTGTTTTTTACTGTCCAGGTTGAGAAAGAGCTGAAATCAATCTGCAACGACATCCTGGATGTTCTGGACAAACACCTCATCTTAGCAGCAACCACCGGAGAATCCAAGGTTTTCTACTACAAAATGTGCGTACACACACACACACACACACACACACACACACACACAAAATGGTTTCCAATCCGCCAAAAATCAGTGAACGTGAGTCCAGAAAACCAGTTATGAATCAGTTTCTGGTGGCACTGCTGACCCGCTGCCTGTCCCGGTTCAGGAAGGGAGACTACCACCGGTACCTGGCGGAGTTCGCCACGGGCAACGACAGGAAGGAGGCGGCGGAGAACAGCCTGGTGGCGTACAAGGCGGCCAGCGACATCGCCATGATCGAACTTCCTCCAACGCACCCCATCCGCCTCGGCCTGGCACTCAACTTCTCCGTTTTCTACTATGAAATCCTGAATTCGCCGGACCGGGCCTGCAGGTACACGGCCGAGCCGCGGGGCGGCGCGGGATGGGTGTGACGCAGTGTAACCTGGTATTTTGACCCTGGCAGGTTGGCGAAGGAGGCGTTCGATAACGCCATCGCGGAGCTGGACACACTGAGCGAGGAAAGCTACAAAGACTCCACACTTATCATGCAGTTGCTACGGGACAACTTGACGCTATGGACCTCAGACGTTCAGGGAGACGGTGAGACGCCACGCTCTGCACCGCAGCCTTCTCATTTCCCTCCTGAGTTCTTCCTTCCACTAACTCTTCATCTGCTCCTCATCCTCCTCAGACTGTTGAGGAGCCTCCTCTTCCTCCCCTCCTCTCCGTTAGAACAGTGTGTTTAGTAAGTCATTCCTCCTCTCTGGCTCCGCCCCTCACTGCTACCCTAACCTCCCCCTCACACCTCTGAGCTGCTTCCTGTTTCCTGTCTGCTTCCTGTTTCCTGTCTACTTCCTGTTTCCTGACTACTTCCTGGGTTCAGAGGCCATCGGGAAGTTTCAGTGTTTTTGAAAAAAATAAACGTATTTCCAGACAATATTCCATATTTTCATCCACCCGTCCATCCATCCATGATCAATAACTGAGCTTTTATAAATTCACATTAAATATTTTCCTTCATTTCTCATGAATTTCTGATCTTTTCTCCAGTGAAAACAGCTCTTTGAGTTCAGATTCATTTATTATTAATGATGGTAACGACTGTGAGGTCACATGACCCCTGTCATTCGACCCTTGTCACATGACCCCACAGGTCGCTCCTTCATCACTTCCTGTTTAAATCCTGATGGATTCCAGTTGTTTGTCTTCCTTACACAGGTTGATTTGTCGTCGTCATGGTAACTCCCCTAAGCTACCACTGTTTCTGTCTCACAATGCGTTTTCCCTCCTACTGACCTCACCAGCACTCTAACAGCGCCCCTCCCAGCATGGTGCCACGTTGCCAGCAGCAGGTTAGCCTCTGAAGCTAACAGGAGTCATGCTGTTTGTTTCACTGGGGTGCTTGATGTGAAGTTTTTCCATCACCACTAATGGGGAAAATGGGTCGTGTTTTCTTAAAGGGACAGTTCACTCTTTTTCAGGTGCTCTAATCAGAATCTCTGAGCATCTTCAGTTTGAGGTGACATGTCATCAGTAAACACTACGTTATGTTATGGCTGTTTATGCCATGGTAGAATATACCATGGTATATGTTAGCATGGCTACTAGTATAGTATACCTATACTATATTATCACTATATATGCTCTCCTATGTTAGTATGTGTTATGGTATGTCTATCTGCATATCCATTCCTGTATTATGGACATTTATACTATATATATGTTAGTATATACCTATACTATGTTATACTAGGTTCCCGCTGTCGTAGGCGTTTCCTCCAGACTAAACTTCTACAGTTATTTTAACTTTATAATCTTGTTTTGTTGCTCTGCTCCTCACTGAACTGTTAGCTTTAAAACTGAAGATGCTGAAACAAGCATGTTCTGGTGTAAACAGAGCTTGACAAACTCTGACGTAATTTGACGGAGGAACGTTTCCACCCAACTCTGGATCCACTCCAAAAGTTTGACACGTTAGCCTCATGAATCCTTGCTAATCGCTCTTTTCCTCTACATTTCAGGTGAAGAACAGAACAAAGAAGCGCCGCAAGACGCGGAGGAAGAAGCCCAGCGAGACTGAACAACTCAAGACAAACCCTCCTCTTCCTCTTCTCTATTTTTTCTTTCTCGTCCCAGAACCAGCTCCGGTTCCAGCCGGGTTCAGCCCACCATCTTCCTCCTACCCTCACATGCACGTCTCCTGTCTGTCCCCTGAGGGTCCTCCCCGTCCACCGGGGGGCATCCTATCCTTCCTCTGTCTCCGTTAATCATTCTCTGTGACTTTTTTTTTTATTATTATTTCGCTTTCTTTGCTGCATCATCTGTTGCCAAGTCCGCTCGCCTGTATTTGTACCACACATCTGCAAGGCTTTATTTAAAGATGAAACTTGTTTTTGTTCCTGTGTGTGTTCATGATGCGCGTCGTCTCCATGCTGTCGGTTTGAAACTCTTCAGTCCTCACGATTAGAGACTCCAGCTGAGTCTTCAGGGTTCCCTCATCTCATCCTGTCTCTTCTTCCTCCTCCTGTTGGGTATGTGTAACGTGAATCTGATTTGTACTACTGGATATTCTCACCGGAGCCACAAGTACCATCTGTATTCTTTCTGAAACGCAGCATGGAAAACATTAAACTTCAAACTGAAAACTTCAACCTGTGTCCTGTCTAAAACTCAACCACTAGAGGGCAGTCACGTCTTTTCAAAGACTTCAGCCTTCATCCTCTGAAGTGTTAAAATATATTAAAATAATTTCATTTATTTCACTATAATAAATAATATAGACAATTTGCAACGTATCACTATTGTTAGTTTTAGCTGTCAAGTTGTCAACATAAGAAGCTAGGTCTTAAATACATGCATAATATATAATTTAAAAAAGGATATAATTCTTTGCTACCAATTGTCAGCACTGGGACAACTAAAGACAAGAAAAACTTTTTAATAAAAAAAAAGAAATGGTGAGGCAGAGTGAAGTAGGTCAGTTATGCTAACTTGACTTTAACTACATTAACATGTAGATGTGTTGTGGAATTCGGTATTTTTCAGATAAGTGTGCTAAATGTTTTCAGATTTTGCAAAAGCACAAAGCTAAAAACTAGATCCACTTAATACTGGATCTAGTAGAAGCAATAGAAATTATGTGGGAAAATTAACTTGGAAGCTAAATGGACTAAAATTTTTCTGATAGTAAAAGTGCCAAAGTGCTGAGTTCATTCACATGAGCGAAATGCGGCTTTCTCGTTTCCGCTTTGAGTTACCATGTCAGCTAGAAAAGACAAAGTCGTATTTAAGACGCAAATAAAGCAACACCTTGAATGTTGTCTTCCAAATATAATGGGCTTTTAAGTTTTCATGGATTTCCAAGCGATCCTGAATTAAAAAGACGGTGACTTGTAAATATTCATTTCTAACAGTTAAAGCTAACGCCGCACAGCAAAGTCTGCAGCCTTCACTTTACTCCGGAAAGCTTCTTCAGGCTAAAGCTACCAGGGAGAGACGGATGGTAAATAAAGAAGCCGTTCCTCGGTTATTTCCATGGAACCACTTCTGTATTCAGTCTGAAAGAGCGAGTGTATGGGAACGACCAGCAGACCACAGCCAGGCAGCTGAATATCCGCCTGTACGCACTGCTGTAACACCGTCCTATTTGAGCTTTTCGCAAGAAGCATACAAAAGTAATAAAACGAAATAACACGGAGACCTAAAGAAACACGCCCACAGTTTTTCTAAAAGCAACAACTTTGAACCAGAACAGTCAGGTGAACCAGATCTCTGACACCAGAGCTGCCCTACTTTTAAGCTATGAGGCTTGTTGTGCTTCGTCATGCTTCGGAAGCTAAAAGCCCGAACCCCGTTACTTGGTCTCTGACACTAAAGACAATAAACATACAGAACATAGTTGAAAATAAGGTCAAAACATCGTCTGTTAGAATGGATTAAAATGCTTAGTTACTTAAATAGCACATTTTTACAAGACAAATGTCTGATAATATTGCCTACTAGCATAAGCTAAAGTTAATGATAGTCGTAAAATAAAACTCACCCTCATCTGTGAATGTTTAACGAGGTGTAAATCTTAAAACATTTCTCCAGCTTACATGTTGGGGCTTCGGATCGATGTCACGTTACCTTGGCCAAGCCCTGCAAGCACCGAGTGCAGGGGTGCCCAAAGTCGGTCCTGGAGGGCCGGTATCTTTTATGTTTTAGTTCTCTCCCTAGTGGTAGTAACAATCTCCTCAGCAAGTCAGTGTTCTCCTTAGGCCTTCTAATGAACCATCATTTGATGCAGGTGTCCTAAACCAGGGAGAGAACTAAAATATGCAGGATGTCGGCCCTCGAGGACCGACTTTGGGCACCACTGACCTAGAGTAAAATGCCCATTTTCAATAGACCGGAAACGGTCGAGCCGCTTTTCCCCGAACGCGGAAGCTGACGTGCAAAGAGCCCATTAGCTCCGCTATTAGTGTCAGTGTCTCCATCACTGAAAATCAGAATCACTTAAAAAAATAAATGACACCACATTTTAATTTGAAATTATTTTTTCCTTTACTTAAAAAAGATCAAAATAAAGACGTACAATTAAATCAAAAGACGCCCATGTGACACGTCCGGTCTGGAGACGGATGGCAGGACAGGAATGCAGACCTGGACCGGTGCAGCTGGTTTCTTCCCTTTTCGTAAACATGTATGAGGACGGGCCGGATGATGAAACGTCTAACAGCACCTCTGGGCGTCTCGTGTCCTCCCGCAGAATGTCCAGCTGGACGTCTCTTCTACAGCATGGTGAGCCTCCCAGAGGATCCACAGTGATTCAGCTAAGACTGGCCCTAATCCCAGTCAACACACAACATAGTGGGAGAGATGGCGTCGTCCCATTGATGGCGGTAAAGTACTACCCTGATAGTACTGACTCAAGTCATTTTTTTTTAGTTCTCAGCATAAAAAAATAGATCAAAGAATGGAAAAAACTAAATAATCAGAGAGCAGGAAGTTGGTTCCTAGAGCCGCTCTCTGGATCTACGTCTGCACAGTGAGGACTGTCATGGCACCGTCTGTTCCAGAACCACGATCCGGACCAACGGCTCAACTACGCATGCGCTGAAGAAATACTTCCAGATTATTCTTAAAACGTACATCAACAAAGTGTAAGATAGTTGTTTATTTTCTAGACAATGAATAATAAACCTCATAAAATATTTGATTATTGTAAAAATAAAGGCCTTTTTTGTCCACCAGAGGACTCATTTTCAGTAGCTACTAGCTAACAGTCTCATGAGTCCGATACATATTGTTCTTATCTTTGAACTAAACTAGAAGATTTAACACACTTCCCGTGAAAATACAGTGTGAATGCTGTAAGCTCCGTGGTTTTGGTGAAAATTGCAGAAGCATTTATTGTCAACTGCAGAAGACTTGCAGAAATGTAAGAAATTGGCAGAATCAGCAGAAGAAAGCAAAAGTCTGCTGAAGGCCAATTAGAAAAATAATTTAAGGAGTGAAAACTTTAAGTGAATGCAAAACTCACATCCAGAGGCTTTTAGAAATTGATGCTTTCAAAGCTAAACTGTAAGGTCACACCAGTTTATAAGGTAAAATGACAAACTAATAGTAGTTTGTCATTTTACAAACTGTGATAGTCTACATGCTACTGATGGCATGTAAACTATCAAAGACTAGCACATTGGCCTACTGCAACATTCATTCCATGCAATGTGAAAAAACACGTAAAAGCTAAAATTAATTGAAAAGCTAAAGCTAGATGAAATCCTAATAATAGCACGTAGGCTGTCAATAGCATATTTACTTAGAAGTGTGAAAAATCCCATACACTAGCTACATTTAGCTAAAGTGCTAATATTAGCTAAAATGTTACAAGCTACAGCAGTCACACTAATTATGACACACTAAAATAATTAAAACATTGTTTATGAAAATACATCCTCTTATAACAAATAATATTTTAATTAATATAAATGAATATGATACACTTTGTTGAGCTACATTTTAAGAATAATACGGAAGTATTTCTTCAGCGCGTGCGTATTTCAGCTGACGGTTCAGATCGCGCTTCCAGAACCGATGGTTCCGTGACAAAGACTACACGGGTCGGGCCTATAGGTGGAGCTAGTAACATTCATCCTGGAATATACTTCAGAAACTTTACTGCAACAGGTATCAGAATATTTGGGCAGTGGATACCCTTCACATTTAGTTCGGATGCTCCTATATTAATAGAATAAACACAAAGTTCATCGGTCGTCGTCCGCTTCGTTATTGCGACGAATAAAATCTCCAGAGATGGTTTAGAAAAGAAAGAGTCTTCACTACAGCGTCTGCTATGTACACGAGTTTAAAAAGCAAGCACAGCCGTGGGGATGTACAGCTAGAGTTCCTCCTCAGAATATACATATTTACTAATCTTCACAGTATTCTAGATTTGCTCATATATTCAGTATCAATAGATTTAAACTGCCGCTTTTATGAATAGAAATATCTGCGTTTGTTCCCGTCGATATCTGTCCGAGAGCGGTCCGCTCAGAAAACACCAACTAGTTTCAAGTGTGCAGTTTTTTTCTCTGATATTTTTTGTCCTCCGGTTGGAATAAAAAAAAGTTATGGTTCGTTCCCAGCGGCCCGGCAGCGACCCGCTGAATCTGCCTCCTGGTGGTTCCGGACGGTCAGTCGGTTGGTGTTGCATTAAGGCACTTGAGAGGTTTTTGGTTTTCAAGGAAGCTCAGAGGAGACGAGGGCCAGGCCGGAGCTCTGGCGGACGGGCGGCCCGGTGTGGACGGCCTTGGGGCAGTCGGGCGTCAGAACCCGGCCGTTCTCCCCGACGCTGCCGGTGATGGACAGCCGAGCCTTGTTCCTCATGGCTTCTGTGAAGGTCAGCTGCAAAGGACAGACACAAACGAGAGGCTTGTTTCACTCCGAGGTTCTGGTTCTGGACATCTGGACGGATGGCTGCAGACTGGAGTTACGGGTCGACACTAAAGGAGTATCAGGAATGGCCGCCGAGGGCAAAGAGTTTGAAACTAAAAAAAACAAAAAACAAAAAAAACTTGAATCTGAAAATTAGTTTTGAACAGTTTTTTTTCAGCTTAACATCCTTTTTCCAGTTTAATTTTTCAGTTTCAATTTCTTTTCTTTTTTAGTTTCAAAACTTTTTTCAGTTTCAAATCTTTTTTTCAGAATCAATTTATTTTTCAGTTTAAAACTTTTATTCAGTTTTAAAAATAATTTTTAAATTCTTTTGATTTTTCAGTTTCAAAACTTTGTTTTCAGGTTAAATTTTTGGATCTTTTGAACAAACTTTATTGCCCAAGTTTATCTCTGAATCTGCCTTCTTATGGGTTTATTATCCAAAAATCAGTTTCAAACAAATTAATTTAAAGGTGACCTAATATGCTTCCTTCAGCAGGTTAGGATTCAAAACATGTTGATTGCATTTTCCACAAAATCATTCTTGGACAAGATTTTATTCTGCTCTGTATTTTGAGCTGTTTTAGGGCCTCTGTCACTTTAAATCCAAATAAGCTGCTGCTGGCCATACACCCCACTCAACTTTTCACACTCCTGTGTGAAAATGGCCGCAAACAGATGCACAATTATACAACTATATGTCTTTGAAAAGCAGACGTGGAGCATCCTGCACGACCAACCAGAATGCGGCAAGTGGTTTCTGGTTGATGGTTGATAAGTCAACAACAAAACACTTGTCTTTTCCAGCAGTCATTATTCAGTGCAGACAGCGATAAAAGCAGCTGAGCAAAACGTGCTTGGGTTGCTAGGTAACAGGTGGCGCTCCACTGGAGTTGCAAGGCAACGTCACAGTGCCCCTTGTAGTTACTTAATCAGTCGGTTTTGGAAGTGGTTCATTTTCCAGACAACAAAAACCATTACCTTATTGCCAAAAACCGGCTGGGTGTTTTTTGTGTTGCTCTGGAGTTGAACAACACTCCATTGGAGTTGCTGGGCAACGACGCAATTGTTTTTAGAAGCAGTTGAGACTCAAATTGTTACTTTCCTATAATAATGGCCTACATCATTTTTTCCAAACGTTTTTTTTTGTTTTGTTGCCTAAAACATCTTGTGGAAAGAAAGAGGTGGTGATTTTTTTATTTAACCAAGAAACTTTTAAAAACTCCAATCTGCAAAACCGATGAAAGCATGAGACCTACAGCTGCACCTCCAAAGAGCCAGAGCTTCCCGTTTCCTGTGAAGAGGTCTTCATCAGCATTTCTGTTTGAACTTTGGCAGCATCTCAAACGGTGACCTTTGACCCACTTAGATATCAAACTCAATGAATGAATGCCGTGTCCGTCCACACATCAATCAGCATCTTCAAGCACTAAATACACAGTTAGTTTCAAAGATGCAAATTCTTTAGCTGGATCCATGAAAATACCAAAGATGTCGCATGTTTGACCGACGGAGACTCTGAATCCTAATGGAGACCCATCAAGATCAGAATCAGCCGATTTTCACCTTCACCTAACCTCTACATTGATTTGTCAGTCAGAAACTCAAAAAAAAAAAAAAAAAAAAAAAAAAAAAAAACCAAAAGCCCTTTTGGGGTTTTTAAAAAA
>NW_015114828.1:58609-68950 GCF_001443285.1 Poecilia latipinna
CCGATTTTTCCCTTCCCCCAACCTCCACATTGTTTTTTGAGGGAAAAACACAAAAAAAAAAAAAAAAAAAAAAAAAAATCAACCCATAGTACCTTCTGGGTATTTTAACAACAACCCTCTTCGGTGTACATGTTGTTACTGAGTGATGAAGACTCAGTTGACTGTTTTCAGCATCAGGAAACTACATTTTCCACATACTAGGTGACATCTGCAGATGTTTCTGGCTGTGACAGAGTGATTGAGAGCAATACTTTCAGCAGATAAAAGCTTAGCAGAATACAGAAAAGTGGCTGTTTTATCTATTTGGAGGATTTAACATCCGTCATGGACCATGCTGGAACTGGTAAACTAAGGAGCTACACATTCTAGGAAAAGTAGCTGCACTTGAGTTTTCAGTAGACTCTGTTCTACTGGAACCAAAACTTCAACCTTTGTTCCTCCTCCAGCTGCTGTGGTTCTCTTTCTTTCTGCTCTGAGTCAAACCAACCAAACCCTTTGATCAACCTGTTCCCCTCCTCGGCTGTGGAGGCGCTGCACCAAGAAACACTGAAGGAAACGAAACAAAAACCACTCTAGACACCAAGTGTTACTTCCTTCTTCATCAATTGGAAACAGAAATGGAGGTGTCAGATTTTAGCGGTTGGAGGATTTCTCCATGAGTCATTTACCCAGAATGCCCTGCACTGAAGTCCACTTCTGCTTATTTGGCTTGATTACATGTTCACACCTCCCCACATGAACCGACAAGGTGTGAATGTCTACACGAACTGGACTTTCAAACGGACTGAAGTTGGATCAAACGTATTGAATGGGGTCTTTGTTTCAGGTCTTTGCCAGATGTTTTGCTTTTTTCGATTTTCAAGGTTTACTGGCACTTCTTATGTCCAAAAACCGATTCTAGTCACTTTGCAAGGTTCTGCTGGACTCAGAAGATTTATCCAAAGCAATCCAAGTCCAAAGAAAAACTTTGAAGATGCCCAGAAATTCTGGAGAGCTAAAAGTCTGACTCTTTGGAGGGAAAACATGAAAGTGGTTCTGCACAGTTCTGTAGACATGTATATGCAGCCACTTATCTCTGTATAAACCCATTACCAACAGAATGACTTCACAGTGATAGGTGCAGGGAAGACAGGGAAGCTGACTGAGCAACGGTGAAGCTAATGAAGAGTTTATGCTGATGGGGGACACAACGTTGGACAGATATAGACTGGGGACAGAGATCTGGAAGTCAAC
Organism: Poecilia latipinna; assembly: GCF_001443285.1. Lineage (NCBI taxonomy): Eukaryota > Metazoa > Chordata > Actinopteri > Cyprinodontiformes > Poeciliidae > Poecilia > Poecilia latipinna. Next base: position 59,843 of record NW_015114828.1, read on the forward strand.
AACAGAAAAGATAAAGTTCTTGGACTCGTCTGGAGGATTCTGTTCCTGAGAACATGAATTTGATAAAGGTTGGGATTATTTAGGGACAGACTTAAGACAGTGTGTCCTATAGAAGGACACAGATTTTTTCCTATAAGACTTAAAGTTTGAAGTCAACATAAAATGGACAAAAGCTCTGCAGTTTGATGTCCTCACAGTTGTAAATGTGAGACATTGATCCTCATCTATCTTTCCTCAAGCCTGAGAGAGAAGCATCACCTCAGGGGTGACACTGGAAAAGAAAGAAACCTAGATCCAGCAAGCTAAGCACTTATTGATACTCCTGCTTGAATCCCTAAACCCATTGGCACCCCAGCAGCCCACATTAAAGATGTTTCTTTATTTTGAGGTGATCAGAGCACTTAGGAGCTTCTAACTGCTGATTGACGTTCCCACATCAGACAGAGGAGTCCAGGTAAGATGGGTCTTAAGAAGCAGAGCGATACCAGACCAAGCTAACCTGGAGGCTAACTCTACAACCAGTTAGCCAATAGAGGACCAGCGATGGGCACACGGTGTAAAAGGAAAGTTACTGGCTCTGGTTCCTTCATGAGCAAAGAAGAAAAATGTTCTCAGGATTCTGGTCACAAACTAACTGGGATTAGCATTGAAAGACCTAGCAGAGCATAAATTTAGCATAGTCTTGCCAGAGTATCAGAATCAGTTGTTATTGTCACATTTACGTGACAAAAATTGTCATTTTGTTCATCATTTCTTGATCCCTCTGCTCCTCTGCCTGGACGTGTTCACTGTAGATCCACTTAGATCTACGCCGGGTGGACGTCCGGGTCCGGGTGGACGTCCGGGTCAGGCGGACGTCCACCTTTACATTGGCTTGGCCGATGGATATCTGCTTTGAGTGAAGAACGTCAGACTATTTGGGAGCCTTGCCAATAACTAGACCAGCTTCTGGGGTGTTCAACACTCAACACTGAATTAAAGGTTGGATGGGGTGCCAATAATTGTGGAAGGTACTGTAGGTTAAAAAATACTCCTGCACTGTATCTACAGTGGTTTCTGTGTTGAGAATTAGCAATGCATGTTTTGTTTTGGCGGGAAGAAGGTTTCTGTGTGATGAATGAGGTCCAGTCTCTGTAGCCACACAAACTGCGAAGTATTAGAGACGACATAAAGTCTGAGGATGACTCATCACGTCCTGTCACACCGAGGGGAAGCTCAAACGCAGACCAGGACGTCACAGCAGCACAAAGTGAGCAGCTAAAACAGGGAGGTGGGAAGCGCTTTGCCACTGGTCACCACAGTCACTCAGCATGGCGGCGCGAGAACAGGGAGGCAAGGCGACAGGTTTCACTTACAGTCTCTGGCAGGGAGCTAGTGGAGGGAGAGCAAAGGGTTGGGTGAAGCTTCTAGGAAAACCACAGCTACATCTTAGCCTCCCCGTCGCTGCCATAACCATTGAAAACCTCACTAAACTCGGCTAAGTTGCGGATGCTGCCGCTGCGCCTGGGGCTCTGGCTAGGCTCGGGACTATGGCGGGGGCTGCCGGAGCGGCAGGGGTAGCAGCGGCGGTGGGAGTGGTGGAAATGGGGGTGTTGGGACGGGGTTTGGGACGGGGACTGGGCCTCCACCTTCATTCTTTTGGCCTCGTTGCGCGACTTGTAGCAGAATTCGATGAGGGCCACCAGCATTGCCAAACCCAGGCCCCCGACGAGGATGTAGAAGACCCCCGCCACGTTGCTCAGGCTGAGGGCCTGGGACGACTTGTCCTGTTTCCAGTGAGGACAGGAAAAACCAAAATCAGGACAAGTTGGTACAGAGAGGTCAAAGCATCAATAAATATACATCAGTCAGAATAAAAGGAAGAAAAATCTCTCTTCAGACTATCATCATTCACTCACAAACACACCAAACTCATCAAACTGCAACCATTTTCACATTGACCTGAACTACACTGACTCAAGACTAATGAATCAGTTAAAATTTAAAAATAGATTTTCTCACTTACCCCAGTTTACTAGAACTGAGTTTTTACTGTTTTTAGCACAGTGAAGCTTGGTCTAACAGTTTACACAGTAAAAAACACATTTATACTGTTTTCCTGAAATTCTAACATTAAGGGGGGAATGATATGCGTTTTCCAGGTACAAGGTCCCGTATTGTAGCATAATTAAGAAATTATGTTAACTTCTAGTTATAAAAATGATATATATATTAAATATGACTTAAAAGAAATTTAACTTCCTGATTTAACACTCTAAAGCTCTGCCTTCAGGAAGTCATCCCAACTTGGTTCCTCTATTAACCCTTTAATGCCTGATGAGGGAAAACTTTAAAACATGATGGAATGCTCAGAAAAGTTGATTTTACATGATTCTGCGTCTTTTAATTCAACTGAACTTTTCCTGTTTAGGTCAGCAGAAATCAACATTACTTTTTGCTAAATGTCAGAATACTTAAAGAGACTTTCTTCAGAGTCAGAAGTTTCTCAGAAAGTCTTCAGACTTTGGTCAAGCATTGTGGTTTTCTTTCGTCAGGATTTTTACCATAGGTTAATGGAGTTTTGGCCCATTCCTCCACACAGAACCAGTGCAACTGGGTCACCTTTTCAGTCCTGACCATGACCTTTCCGTGGGACTGAGATCAGATTCAGATGCTTCAAAACACTGACTTTGTTCCTTGAACAACCAGCTTATGGGGTGGTTAGATGGATTTAGAGACATTTATCCCATTAATTAATTAAATTCTAATTTTAAAATAGCTATTTTTATTTACTAAGGTTATCTATGTCTGGTGTTTGATTATCTGAATAATTTAAGTTTGACAAAATAAATAAAACTAAAAAATCTGTAGGGGGTTGAAAACATTTTGTAAAATGTGATTGTCTGCAGTCTAGCTGAGGTTCAACCACTGACTTCCTGTTAGTTTCCACCTTGAGGTAAGTGAGAAAATCAGTTTCCATGTTTTATATGAACTGCTCCTTTAAGTCCTCCCTTTAAAACAGATCCTGGTTTCATTCCCGACCTTTGAACCCTGATTTTGTTCAACCAGATGCAGCCGATCTGAGCTCACATCCTTCAGGCACATTCAACCCACGACCTGTTGGCACCAAAGGGCTGCCTGTCATGCTTACTCTCATCTAGCTGATGCTGTGTGTGTGTGTGTCGCGCTGTGCTGCATGGATCTGATTGGAAATGTGGAGTTTGCATGCAGCTTTCCTAGATGAACCCTCCTCCGTGCTGCAGAGCATCAGCAGAGTGGATCAGTCGAAGGTTCTGGTCATGTCTGAACATGCCTTCTGACCGCCTGTGGTGGTAAACAAAGTGTTTCTGCAGCTGTGACACATTCAGACGTGGCCAAACGTTTTTACAGTGACACAAATGTCGTCTGTTTATTTCAAGTTTTTATTAGTTACTGAAGCAACATGTTGCTGAGAATAGCGTGGTTTCAGAACCAAATTAAGAGTAACCCACTCTCACTGGTGGCTAATTGCTTGTAGCTGGAGGCTATATCCATTGCTAAGCTAGTACCGATTTAATTAGCAATCGGCACCGATAACTGAGTGGCCAGCGCTGGAAAATGAGGAGGAAGCTACTCGCTAGCGTTAGCTTTCAATAGACGAGCTGCTACATAGACATTCACAACCCATATTTTCTAATTCAAAGGAAACTTTATCGAGACAAATGGAAACCTTGAGCATCGTTAATTAGCTCTTGTTTAAAAACCAAAATGGTCACTCTTCAAACATGGATGAGATTATCCTAGTCTGAAAAAATGTTTGAAACCAAGATTGTGACTAGCGGAACCTTTATTTGATGTGTGTACGTACTATTGTTCTTTTATTGAACTTTTATGGATCCATTTAACAGGTAACACTGTCTAAGATGCAAGAAAAAACACTGTGGCTTAAGCACTTTATATTGGTCAATATTAATAATTATTGATTTTTTTGTTTCGAATATCTGAAATATTGCTCTTTGTGACCTTTCCTGTTTTATCCAGCTTTCTCTCTACGCTGTTTTTTTTTTTAAGCAGTTATGAGGCACAGCACTGCTGCACAACTTACTCAGTAGGTTGTTGCCAGGTAGCCAAAGAGTGAAGGAGTTGCTAGGTAACTAAGAGTGATTTAGTTGATATCACCAACCTAGCTTAGCTAGCGGTGAGAGGCTGAGTGGCTATAGTCTTTCTTCTGCCTACATTCACATTTGCTGCCATCTAGTGGTTGGAGTTATAAATATTTATGCCTAATTTTCTACTAAATATACAACTTTATATCCAATGTATGTACGTTATGGAAACAAACCATCTCTACTTAATGCATTTCTTCATATGTTCTTGATAAATTCAGGTATAATGAGTGTAACAGAACGAAGCTAACATGGTTAGCATGTGGTAAAAAGCCGTTTGTGTCACTGCAGAAGCGGGAGGCCGCAGCTGCTGTGCGTGGTGCTCATGCCTCGTGTTGGTCATGCTGTGTCCGCCATCTTAAGCTTCTACCTGCATGTCTGTCATTGGCTGCACTGTCAGCAGGACAAAAAGAGTGCAAAGACACACAGCACAGAGAGGAGGGGGGGCACCCAGGCTGGTGGGACTGACCTTACTTCCAGAGTCCTTGGGTCCACACTCCCCTTTATCGTACCACCATTTGTTTTTCAGTTTGTCTAAGACTCCTGCTTCACTCAGTTTCAATACGGCAAGGTTTACGGGCGTTCTTCAAATCACGGGGGGCAGGGAAGGGCGGGGTGGGGAAATAACATAAATAACATCATAGGACATGTTATTTTATGTTATTCAGTCAGAAGAAGCCCAACAAGAGCAGCTCAGTACTCTTCACAAAGTGACGGAGCCAGTGAGGGCCCCACGGACGCTACATGTCTCTTTGCTCTCTGCTCATGTGACCCCAGGTTGGTTTGGGAAAGGGGGCGGAGCTAACAGACATATACAGGTGGGGCCCCGGCTGCGTCGCTTTTCTGGAACGGGCGCATGCTGCCGGGACCTTTCTGAGCTCAACGATTAGCGCTGCTGGACCAGAACTACCGGCTCCGTTCTGCGTCAAGAACAGCAAGTATTTCTGCTTCAACAGCACTCCTCTTCCTCACGGGGTCAAAGGTGGGTCGACCCGGCAGATGCTCCTGTTCCCAACAAACATTTCTCTCCTACCCACATCAACGTCAGAGCGACATCGCGGCTAACCTTCTCGCCACCGCCTCCGCTGCCACACTCTCCTTTGTCGTACCACCACTTGTTTTTCAATTTGTCCAACAGGCCCTGCTCATTGAGCTTTAACACGGCCAGGTTAACGGCACTTCTTGAAAACGATAAAGCATATTTGGTGAGAGGGGTGAGTATGCTGTCCAATTTGGAAGGGGAGGAAGAAGAAAGGGGGAGAGGGAGGAGAAGTCAGAGAGGGACAAGGGTGGAAAAAAGTTAATCCCAGTTAAAAGACCTGAAAGCTCCCCGAGCCAAACCTCTGCTGTCAGGTTAAAGCTGGAAACAAACATTAGCATCTTTTAGTTCCCATTAGCCACTGGAATTTCAGCATGACAGTCATTTTTCAAGATGGCTGCCGTTTGAGCCTTTTAAACCAGATATTGCCATAAAATGATCCCCATTTTAATTATTTGGATGAACTTTGTGATTTATTTTTGATGTTTGTCGTCCTATTTATACAACTTTAAAATAACAATATGTAGCAAAATCAGAAAGTGAGGACGTTGCTGTTAGCGAGACTCAAACCAGTCGTCAACAGGAAGGAAATGAAGGTATGAGACGCAGACTGAGAGACAGTCGTCTAAATGGTTAGCATTAGCAATTTTTTAATGTGTTTAGTGGATTAGTGTTAGCTTATGCAATTTTGTTTGTGTTTATCGGGTTAGCATTAGCTTCTGCATTTTTGTGCTAGTGGGCTAGCATTGGATTATGCAATTTTTTTTATGTGTTTATCAGGTAAGGGTTAGCTTCAGATATTTTTTGTGCTGAGCAGCTTAGCATTAGCGCCTCCTAATTTTGTTAAAGTTTCGCCGACTGATACTGATGTAATATTCGCTACAGCAGCAGAACTGAGCAAAAGTTTTAAACCAACTCAAAAACAGACAAAAACACGGAAGTAGTTCAGAAAACCTAAAGAACGATGCAGGCTGTAATAAATAAATAAATAAATATACAAGAATAGTTTAAATAAAACAAACAGACCAAATAATTTTAAAATAGCCATGGTTTCTTAAAATTTAGTCATTAATAAAACTTTAGTGAATAGTGCATCAAAAATTCTCTAATTTTTTCAGAGATTTCATTTGTACTGCTCAACAAGATTTTAGAATAAATGGGAACAAAAAGTAATTCTATGCTTTAACAATAAAATGAATTAGAAATATTTTATTTCTGCACATTATTCCTCAATTTTATAAATCAATGCCTTTATTTAAAGAAAGATGCATACATTTATGTATGTATCCGCAATGTAGCCACAAACTACATTGTGGCCTTTAAGAGAAAAGTCTTCAGATACGGTCTCATTTTAATCAGTAAAGCAATAGTTTAACAGGTTTTCTAAAGCTTTTCAATGTGTATATTTTTCATTTTAAAACAGTACATACTTAATGGTTTAAAACTTTTGCACATAAATACACCTTTATAAAATAGTTAAAACTACTGAATAAAACAAGTGAACAATGCTGCCACCTAGTGGACTGGATGCAAAGCTGCACCAACATTCACATTTCAGAGCTAAAATCTGAAAGTTCGCTTTTTGTTTTGTGAATCCAAACAGGTTTTGTTTGTATAACTAAAAATAAAATAAACACAAAAACACAATTTAAGCACTTACAGAAAGTTGTGATTATAGTACCCCGATTAGCTAGAAATTCAGGTCAAAGGTCAGAGTGTGATTTAAAGAGCTGATAAAGCTTTTGCTCTGCTGCTGTGACCCAACAGATAAAATACAGTGACCTCCATCGCCATGACAACTGCATAAATCAAATCAAATACATCTCTAACTGTTCCCTACTTCTCATCCTGAACCACAAACATCTAGATATTTTTACTTGAATCTGAAGGCAGATGGTTTTATTTAGGGGTGACGGTTATAATGAGCTTTAAATGTTCATTAGAATTTAAAGTTTATTGATCTTTGATCTCGTCATTACCATTAATTTGATTGAAAATGGTCTCAAAAGTACAATATTATCATTTACAGCAATAAGTTCTGGGATACGGGCTGCACAGTGGCGCAGTTGGTAGAGCTGTTGCCTTGCTGAAAGAAGGTTCTGGGTTCAATTCCCGGCCCCGATCTTGTTCTCCCTGTGCATGCGTGGGTTTTCTCCGGGTACTCCGGTTTCCTCCCACAGTGAGTGTGTGTGTGCATGGTTGTTTGTCCTGTGAGTCTCTGTGTTGCCCTGTGACAGACTGGCAACCTGTCCAGGGTGTACCCCGCCTCTCACCCGGAACGTTAGCTGGAGATGGCACCAGCAACCCTCCCGATCCCTCTAAGGGACAAGGGTGTAAAGAAAATGGATGGATGGAGTTCTGGGATACTTTGTCATCCAGTGAGATTGATTACATTGACGGGCCTTGTTTGGGTCGGTTTAATGAAATTATGAAGGGTTTCTGAGTCAAATATGGGTGAAATTTTCTGTAAATCTAAAACAGACTTCATGGTTTTTCTCTGCCGGTTGCTGTGGAAACGCTCAGGGTTCATTATAGTTCAGTTTTATTTAGTTGTGGCTTTTTCTTTGTCTAATTCAGTTTTAATTAGTTTTTAGAGTTTATTTGCTAGTTATTAGTTAAATGTTTTTTGTTTTTAATAGTTATAGTAATAGTTTTAGTTTTTTCACACCTTGGTAAAAGGTCAATGTATTGTGATTATTTTTACACTGCATTTACATTACAAATACTCATATGGATTCAATTTGCAGACCAGCTTAGCGTAGCGTAGCCGCCAGGAGGAAAATGGAGAGCCGTAATTCAGCTGACATAAACTGCTTGTTTCACATCAGTTTAAAAGGTTGATAAATGGATACAAATAAACATAAATACGAATTTAAGTATGTTTTAGTTATATTTTTCCCCATTAACATTTTATTTCTATTGCTTAACAAAATGTTTTCTCCAGTTCAGTTTTTGTAAAATTTTAACAAAAAAATAATTTAATAATCTTGGGATCGTCTCCAGGGTCCAGAGGTTTGTCTCCTGGTGCGTTCAGATCCTTTTCAATTCTTTGCATCATTGACAAAATGAAACATTGGTAATGGCAGCAGATTGCAGACAGAAAGCAGCATGATGCTGAGTCAGAGGAGCAGTGTGAACGTCCAGCCTGCTGCTGCTGCTGGTTTCCCAGCGGGCAGAGTAGGAAGTGACAAGGTGATCCCGCCCCCTCCACAGGAAGCAGCCTGGAGGAGAGGACCACCAGCATCTGTCACTGAGTGCGTCTAGTCAAATCAGGAACTCCAACCACAGCAGAGCTGCACAGCCTCACAGATCCTTCACTACAGTTTACAGCAGTTTACGACAGTTTACTGTGGTTTATTAGTTTACTACAGCTTACTGTAGTTTACTGCAGTTTACTACAGTTTACTATAGCTTACTATAGGTTACTGCAGTTTACTACAGCTTACTAGTTTACTACAGCTTACTATAGCTTACTGCAGCTTACTGTAGTTTACTACAGCTTACTGCAGTTTACTACAGTTTACTATAGCTTACTATAGGTTACTGCAGTTTACTACAGCTTACTAGTTTACTACAGCTTACTATAGCTTACTGTAGTTTACTACAGCTTACTATAGTTTACTACAGCTTACTGTAGTTTACTGCAGTTTACTACAGTTTACTATAGCTTAATGCAGTTTACTGCAGCTTACTATAGCTTACTGCAGTTTACTACAGCTTACTATAGCTTACTGCAGTTTACTATAGCTTACTGTAGTTTACTACAGCTTACTGCAGTTTACTATAGCTTACTGCAGTTTACTATAGCTTACTGCAGTTTACTACAGCTTACTATAGCTTACTGCAATTTACTACAATTTACTATAGCTTACTGCAGTTTACTACAGCTTACTATAGCTTACTGTAGTTTACTACAGCTTACTATAGCTTACTGTAGTTTACTAC
>NW_015114828.1:73022-103962 GCF_001443285.1 Poecilia latipinna
TTACTACAGCTTACTATAGCTTACTGCAGTTTACTACAGCTTACTACAGCTTACTAGTTTACTACAGCTTACTACAGCTTACTGCAGTTTACTACAGCTTACTAGTTTACTACAGCTTACTATAGCTTACTGCAGTTTCCTATAGCTTACTGCAGTTTCCTACAGCTTACTATAGCTTAATGCAGCTTACTACAGCTTACTGCAGTTTACTACATTTTACTGCAGTCTACTACATTTTACTGCAGTTTACTACATTTTACTGCAGTTTACTACAGTTTAATATAGCTTACTACAGTTTACTACAACTTACTAGTTTACTACAGCTTACTGCAGTTTACTACAGCTTACTGCAGTTTACTATAGCTTACTGCAGTTTACTATAGCTTACTGCAGTTTACTACAGCTTACTATAGCTTACTGCAATTTACTACAGTTTACTATAGCTTACTGCAGTTTACTATAGCTTACTGCAGTTTACTACAGCTTACTGCAGTTTACTACAGCCTGGAGCTCAGAAAGAAACTAGAGATATACAAGACTGAGGGATGGATGATTTAAGAGACTGATGATTTGCTGACTGGATGAAAAGTTGGATGGACGATTCGTTGGATGACTAGTTGGATGGATGGACAGACAGATGGATGGATGATTTAACTAAATTCATCCAACTAAATTATTAGTTGGATGAAAAAGTCCAAGAGAGAGCGTCTGGACCTCCAGGTATCCTGGTGAACAGATGCTTCTCTAACCATAAAGAAGGTAATGTTGGGCAGTTTAAGACTTTTACACAGGTCCACATCCTGGATCAGTGGAGTCTGATGAAGGCAGAGCTGGACCTTCACACGGCTCCTCAGAAGAAACACAAATCCTTTAGCTTCATGCGGCTCAGCCACAGAGACTTACCTGGACTGCACACCTGGAAGAGACACAACAAGAGACAAGCCCAACCCCCTTCCCGCATCATCATGCATGCAGCAACCCCCCCACCACAGAAAGGCGGCACGCCAGGGAAGGTGGAATACCATAACAACACGTCGGCCATATTGTTACACTATTCCACCCACCTTAACTGTGAACCCTTGGGCGTAGCGACGCCGTAACCCTTGGAGTCCAGGTTCCCGCCCACTTTCATGGTGTCGCAGGGCTTCCTCTGCTCCGTGTACTCGTTCATGGTGGACTCCAGCAGGAAGGCGTACTTCCCCTTCGACTTGCGGACCCGCGCCACGCCCTCCGCCGTGGTCTTGGTGAACACCGTGGGCTCGGCCGACTTCATGTAGCCCCACATCTTCTCGTAGACGGCGATCTTGGAGCGCTGCGGGGAGTCAGCAGGGTTCAGGAGAAACACACCTCCAGAAGTATTTACCCCTAGGGGTCCAACACGCACGCACACGCGCACGCACGCACGCACACACACACACACCTCCAGAAATATTTACCCTCAGGGGTCCAACAGACCAACACAAAGCAGAAGTATTCACTGCCTTTATTGATTTGATAAAATAAAAATCTCCATTGTCTTTTGGCCTCCATTTTGTAACTACTTGGAATGTTCCGATGTTGCCATGGAGACTGTACTGGAACGTATGCACATGTGGAAAAGCACCAAACCAAAATGAAGAGATTCAGCCGGTCCAAGCATTTGAACTTGTTTTGGTTTTATCGAGTGGCGGGCAGACTGAACAGAGTCATGAGCTTCAGGACCAACTAAAAGAAAATATGTGGACACTCCAGACCAATGTGTGATAGAAAGATACATGAACAAAATCGCTGCTGTCCGGATCGACCCATACAAGAGATAATGGATCTCTGATCTCATTTTTTCTCCCATTCACTTGGATTCCTAAAGTTGATTTTTGACCAGCCAATCAGCGATCAGAAGGAAAAGTCGTAAACTATGGCGTTGACTTTCTGTGATGTTTTAGAACTGAAGTCCGCCTGCAGTTTTAGCAATAGCAGTGGAGGAAGTGAACATCTGTGTTTGCCACGCTCCCACGTACTGAATAGCATTAACAGCTACCTTGTTTGGCATGGCTCTTCTGTCTTATTAATTTATTTAAGTTTGAAACGCTAGCAGAAATGCTCTGCTTGTTGATGCCTCTCTTCCATCATCTCGCCTGCCTTACGGTGCAGGCGACATGATTATCCGACGCGGTGAGGAACTGTACATTCAAATGATTCTTCTCTAAATAACTACAAAGGCTGTCAGATGGCTAAAACAACAATAAATGGAAATTAAAACGTTTCCATCCACAGAAGAGGCTGTCTGCAGAGAGGTGGCGCTCTCTCTGTGCCTACCTGCCTGCCACACTTTTCAGATACTGTATCATTTCTTGGTGTTTGTGTTGGTCTGCCTTCCTTCTGGGTCGCAAAGAGACAAAGACTTTCAAAGGCAAAAAACAGAAAATCAGTTGGCAAAAAATAGACTTGATGTGTTCTCCTACCTTCCCTGGGGTTGACCTTTGACCCCTACTCACCCTGAAGAACTCCTTGGTGGAGCCGGAGTCCAGCGTGCCGTAGGCGATGTCGGTCTGCTTGGCCAGATCCTCGGCGCTCTCGATGGGCGAAACCATCCGCTCCACGGTGAGGAAGGCCGCCAGGTTGGCCGTGTAGGACGAGATGATGATGAGGGTGAAGAACCACCAGACTCCGCCCACGATCCGGCCAGACAGCGATCTGTAGGGGGCGCCGCAGACGAAAACCAGAGGGCAAGACAGGAGAGAGACGAATCAGTCAGAACGGAGCGAGAATGAAGAAATAATAATAATTAAAAAAAAAAACAAGCATAAAGCCTCTATAATACGATAATATTTATACTGAGGGATAATTAACAGATCGATTTTCAATCAGGTTCAATTCCAAAGAGTTCAGGATGTACAAACATGTCTTCACTGAGGATCTGTACAACTGTTTATAGTTTTACACTGACGTCTGTTATCAGTGACTGAACACAAAACGGAGCAGAGCGAGTTTCATCATGTAGCAAACACAAAGAAAACCTGTTCCCATGTCGCCTAGGAAGGAGTTTCAGCGAGGAGGAAGAACAATAAAAATATGGAAAAAATAAAAAATATCAATCCCAAAAATGTTTTGTTTTCAAATATAAAATATAAATTAAAATAATTGATTCTGAAGCTCATTTTCTGATCGACTGCCAGTCAAATTCATCAAGCTGCTTTACTGCTCTTGCTAACTGTACCGCAGGGAATCAGAGCCTCTCTGCTCCATGGTAACACCTGAAGCATGGCAGCTGAGCCACCACCAGGGGGAGCTGTGTCTCTGTGTTCAGCCCTCCGCAGGGCATCAAACCCTCCATGTTCCCACTGATGGAGGCGATTCTGTTTCTGACCGCAGGAAAAGCACTGCAGCTCCTCTTCCTCCTCTGGGGGGGCAGACGGATCAGAGCAGCGAGTGAGGAGAACGTCAAAGCAGGAACGCTGCATGGAGGAGAACAAGCAGCAGGGGGCGCTCACAGCACACAGTTCAGGAAAACATTCCCCATTAAAGATCTGCTGCGGTGGAACATGTTGGGAACTTTAGCCTTGAAATGGACTTATTGATGTTTCAGCTCCAACCTGAATACCGATGAGTCTCTGCTCCATCTGTTTCTGGGGATTCCACTCAGTTTAGCAGGAAAATGTCGACAAAGAGTGAGGCGGTGCTGACAGGGTGCATTGTGGTAAAAATAAGGTTAAAATCATTAGAATGTAAATGCAGCCAGAGAAAGGCAATACTTACAATCTGGGCTTAATGAACTGATTCAGACTTTAAAGCTGCAGAATGTAATTTTTGGTAAAATATTTGATAAAACAGCCAATCAAAGTAAAGAGGCAGGTCGTATCGCTGTCAAACTCATGTATGCACTGCTAAATGTGCTAATAGAGAAACAACTTACAGTTACAGAAAAGCACCTTGTCCGACTTCATTGGCAGCAATACTAACTACCTTCAGCGTTGACTGTAGGCTGTGCTAGCTGCAGCGTAGCAGAGAGCAAGGAGGAGGATGTGAGCAGCCAACATGGAGGGTGATTGACAGCACTAAGCCCCGCCTCCTGGCTCTGATTGGTTGTTTCTAATTGGAACAGGGAGGAGGCAGAGATTGATTTTTCACAGATCATTCCTCATAAACTGTCACAACATGGTAAATATGTAAAAAATATATATATTTTTATAAAGTTACACTCTGCAGAAGAAGTTGGTTCACTGACAGTTGTTCCTCTCCACTGTCGCCTCTCAGGATGTGGTTTTATTCTGCTGTAATCTGGATTAAACTGGGATGATTTCTCTGAATTGGCTTCATTGCTTGATGAATTGGTGACATAAACAAACTGAACTGACTTAATTAGAAAGAGGAGAGTCGTCATGTTTTCTGTCTCTGCTGCTTTATTCAAACTGGACCAGAGGAGCAGAGTGTTTCCCATGATGCACTGCTGCATGTTAGCTGGCTGGTAGCTCTGACTGTGATCCGCAGTGACACGCCGCTGCGTCCCGATGCGCCTGAAGTAAACAGTCGGTGGAGGAAACCTCAGCGAGTTATTTCCAGGCTGCATCACTGCTTTGCTTCTTCATTTCACTGAAACTTTGTTGGTTCCAGATATTAATCTTCACAAAATGCTGAAGAAATATTTTGAAATTAGACAATAGATATACCTTAAAAATGAGTCTTTATACATCCCTCATTTTTAAAATTTTACTTTCAAGCAGCCAAACTCTCTTTAGTCCTTTCAGACTGGTTGGATTTTCTTTGGACTTTCGATGCTTAACACTTATTTTTGAGTCCACTAACTCATTATTAACGGTTTTAAACAGAAACACAAAAGATTCAGTTTCTTCCTGTTTTCAGCTGATTGTTTGAAAAGTACCAAAGATGCAAACAAAATGGGATCTTTGCATTTTATCTGCTCTTCTTTAGGAATGATTTCTGTCCTCCACTTATTCATTTTCCTCTATTTACTCAAATTTTTAATCAAGTTAAATCTAAACGAGTTGCTGCTGGCTCAACGATTACTTTCACACATAAGAATGGCTGCAAACAGATGCAGCATCTATACAACCGCACATCTTTGAAAAGGAGAAATGGAGCCTCCTGCACAACCAACCAGAATGTAGCAAGTGATTTCAGGATGGTAAGTCAACAACAAAACATGTCTCTTTTCCAGCAGCCATTGTACAGCGCATACAGCAGTAAAACCAGCTCACCAAACATGCTAGAGCTCAGCTTGAGTTGCTAGGTAACGAGCGGCGTTCCACTAGGGTTGCTAGGTAACGGGCAGCATCTGCTGATTTGTGATGTTACACTCTGGAGGTTTTTGAAACGGCTCATTTTCCAAACACCAAAAACATAGAAATATAGATTTTTTAAAAGCCTGGAGTGTTATTAGAAGCATAAAGTTTAAAAATGTACAAAATGTGAATTTTGCGCATTAGATCTGCTTTGAACTATTTAAAAGGAGCAGAAAAAATTGACATAATACTTTCAATTTTTTGTACTAAAAGGTTTGTCAGACATTTCACAAGCTGGTTTCCAGATATGGTTTCAGTGCAGAATGAAAGTCAGTTTTCATGAGGAAGCAGAAGAAAGCTCCATCTCTCTCTGATGCTGAGCTGAAACCTGAATGTCAGGATGTATGAGGCGAGTTTTCCCTGAGCGCTGGAAACAAGAAAACCCAGACAGGAGAGTATGAGATGAAATAAAGTGGAAACTAAACAGAAATTGGCTTCAGAGTTGCTGCACCGCAGCCCGCTGAGCCTCAGGGAGAACACAAAACTCAATATTGGCCAAAAAAAAGAGACACTTTCAGCAATTAGTTGGTGGTTTTCCACCATTAGTGGAAGTTAAACTCGTTTGTATTCATTAAATAGGAGAGAAGCGCCGCTTTATACTCGGTTCCTCCACATTTTAAACGGCCAAATTCCAGATTTCACAGATATTTCTAGTGCAGAGCTAAATGTCGACTTTGATGAAAGTATGACTTTGAAAAATGAATTCCAGAGCTAAATAGGACAAAATATTGTTAATTTTTTTTAACTTTATTAATGGCCCTGGTGCTAAATTATGACTGTTGGTGATTAATAATAAACCCCAATCAAAGAAGAACAACCATAATCAATAAACCTCAGAAAAATTGTGATGTCTGCTGCCGCCCCCTGCTGGTCAGGTGAACAACGACTCAATAAAGTTTAAAAATGTACAAAATGTGAATTTTGCGCATTAGATCTGCTTTAAACTATTTAAAAGGAGCAGAAAAAAATTGACATAATACTTTCAATTTTTTGTACTAAAAGGTTTGTCAGACATTTCACAAGCTGGTTGTGAAATGTCTGAGTTTTCTGACTCAGGGATTCCTGAGTCAGAAAACTGTTAAACTAATTATAAACTGAGTTTAAAAATTAAACATAAAACTGTTCAAATGATCGTATAATCATATAATTACTGCTGGATATAATAAATAACTATATTTTTGTTGATGTTTCTGTTATTGATGCTCGTTTTATTTTTGGTGAAATTTAAAAAAATAATGATTGTTCCTCTACTGTAGATAAAATTAAATATATACTATATTCATACGTTAACTAGTTGTAATATTCATGGATTATACATGTCATAAATGTAAAATTAAGTAAAAATATCAGGAGCAGGAGTATTGATAAGTTTATACACGCTCCCTTAATATGGAAAAAGTTTTGAAATTTTTTCTACACTAAAATTATATTTTAAGGAAAATGCAGTTTGGGAATCTGACATGGCAAACTAGCTGACATGCTATTAGCTGGATCCAGGGAAATCATGGATATTAAGCTTCTGCATTAGCGCTAGCCTGGTTTCCACTGAGCCTACTCATTCTTATTAAGGTATATTTGTGGTTTTAACTAATAAAATAGGAAGTTTTCGCATTTTCAGTGAGATTCTGACACATTTTCTGGCAGTGCGGTGAACACAGGGGTCAGGAGTAATTGATGTTCTGAATTTTGAAACATTAAAGTTGTTGATGTTTCATCTGGATTTGAGTGATGTGTGTGAATATTTCCACACGTCGCTGTGCTTTCTGAGAGCAAACATCCCAGCTTCAAAGCCCTGCTGGAACAATCAGCATATAGATTATACGGCAAATGAAATGCTTTTCTTCTTTCCATCTGCAGCCGTAAAAACGAATCATATGATGGGAAAATCAGACGGAGGAACTTCAGAGATCATAATCAGGATGAAAGATCCCCTCAGGATCATTAATACGCCATAATCTGCTTTATTATCAGTGACTGGTTAGCACAACAACCTAAAGGGTCTATAGTTTTTATTTAATAAAATCTGTCGCTACAAAACACAGATTACTGATCCGTTGCACCTTTATTACTTTAAACTTCTGGATTTAGGAATAAACGGCTAACTTTTCAGATAAAAAAATGGAATACAATTGCAAAAAAATCTGGACTTTATTCACAGACTGAGGAGAAAATTATAATTACCGCCTCTTAGCTGGTAATATTATATAGATGAATATGTTGCTAATATTCCAAAAGACTGTGTATTTGACAAAGACATGAAAGACTTCCTCCAATGTCTTTCCTGAGCGCCTGCTCCCAGATTATTTGGTGTTCGATGCCTCCTAGTGGTCTGGAGGACTTCCAGTTTGCAGCGTTTCATACCTGCTTTTACTTTTGCATTTTTTGATTTTCTTTTGCTTCTCTGTCTTGTGGTTGCAGTGGTTTTCTGTAGCATTTATGTTTTTGTGTTTGTGTGTTTTGGAGTTTCATTCATGCATTTGAATCTGTTGGCCTCTGTAATACAGTCTAAAGGTGTTTCCCCCTGATGATCCAGTAGATTAGGTTCTAGTGGGACCAGAACTTCACCATTTGTCCCATCTCCAGCTGCTGTGGTTCTTTCTCACTGGTCTGAGTCAAACCAAACCCTTTGAACAACTTGTTCCACTCCTCACCTGTAGGGGCGCTGCACCAAGAACCACCTAAGGAAACGACACAGAAACCTCTGAAGACACTGAGCATACTTCCTTCTTCACCAAATGGAAACAGAAATGGAGGCGTCAGAGTTTAGCGGTTGGAGGATTTCTCCACGATCCATTTCACACGCTAATGCTAGGTTAGCACTAGGCTAGCATGTTTGTTTTGGTTGTATTTACCCAGAATACCCTGCGTTCCTTTTGGAGCAGTCTCTGGTCTGCTTGGCATTCATATATGCATTCAAACCGAACCAGAGTTCACTTCAACCGAACCCAGACTGAGGCTTAGACGACCAGAGTTAGATTCAGAACCGAACCGGACTTTTTTGACAAACGGACTGGAGTTAAAGCAGACTAAACATGGCTGGTGTGAATGCATTCTTAGAAAACATACATTTTAACAGGAATGTGTAGATTTTTTTAAGTAAAACCAGAATATATTTGCACCTAAACATCAGCCATACATATTTGTTTTTCATAGCCAGAGCATCGTTAGCACTGGGACCCGAATATCAAAGCAGAAGCTCTAAATTGGAGCTCGTCTTTGAAGCTCCAGGCCAGCGGTGAACCAGGCCCAGTGCGAGCCTCCAGAGCAGCCCAGAATATGCGCTGCGAGTGCAGAGAGGGGCTGCTGACATGAGCAATAAGCCATGCGGCAGAGCAGCGCTGTGGCGGTGGATAACAAAAGCTAATTGGCATTGCACTGATGGCGCGGCGTGAACAGATAGAGCAGCTTCAAAGTCTTCCGCCTCTCTTCTTCTGGCCTGCGACTATCTGCAGCCGTCAGGAACGTTGCCTTCACAATCTGAGCTAATCGGCACTAATCAGGAGCAAACGAGCAGCGGCATGACTCAGCAGAAAGATGGTCGGTCAGCTGGAGGAAACCACCTGGAGCAGCGAGAAGCTCCTGATGCTGCCGCAGGAGGGAAAACTTCACCTCTATTCAGCTGGGATTTGTAGTCAATTAAAAGGACTTTGGTGTCACCGTTTCATCTGAGCTCCCTTCTTCTCCCGTAACCATTGGAGACCGGGATATTAATCACTGAATTAATTATTGCGGCCGCCCGGAGGGAGCGGAGGGGGGCAGTAACCCGCATTTAAAGGAGAGGAAGACTATTTCCAGCTCTGTTCGCCCTTCCTGTCAGAGAGGGAGAAATTAGTTAAAGATCTAGATTAGGAAGGAGATATTAATGTTCCTGGAGGGACAGAACCACAGACCGGTCCACACAGAGCTGAGGGAATGTATTCACCCCCTCACTGATGCTCATTTCTTTACACCGTCCATCGATTTTACACAAATCTGTCTCCAATTAATCAGAACCTCAACAAGCCAAATGCATTTCTTTTAGCTGTTCTTTAAAAGCTCTGGCTCTTTATGAAACTCCACCTTCAGGAACGACTTGTCCCGTTTACAGTGAGGAGAGGAAAATCTAAAATCAGGACCAGCACTGAGCAGTAGCTCCTATAGCAGCTCCACAGGGCGTTTGCTAATTGCTGCTGGCTAGTCTGAAGGAGCAGAGTGGGGGTTTCCAAGCTTGGAAACTGGATTTTCCTCCAACATTTTAAGCTCTTCAGTAAAACACACTATATGTATGTAAAACACATAAACCTTCTCACAGATGTTTCTGGGTGCATTTGAAGGTTTTGGTAAAATCTCTCAGCAGCTGTAACTTGTTTTGTGATTGTTTTTGACCTCTGACCTCGTCCCTTCTGGTTTCAGGGTGAACTAGAAGCGAGGGAGCGCTCCTGTTGATGGACGGGGCCGTCATGAGATTAGCAGTGATGGCAGGAATGCGCCAACAGAGCAGAGGATGAAAAGCATTGTTGAGCTTTAAGGCTGTTATCTGCAGGAAGGCAGGCGGAGGGCGGAGGTGGGATGGAGGCAGGTGGATGTGCACAGCAGGTGTTCTCCTAATCACACACGCCGACCCGCTGGAGTACGGGCTGCTTACGTGAGCTACGGTTTTAACGCACCTCCGGATCCTCCACGTTGTCTCCTCCTGTGTGGGCGCGGCTGACACGGGCTGATTTCATCTGCCAGCGTTACGCTATTGCTCGACAACAGCAGCCATTAGAGAAGCAGCAGCACAGGACGGCGCTGATAGAGCAGACGCTCCTAAAATAACCCGAGCGCACCAGCAGCAGGAAGTTTAAGCCTGACAAAGCCATTCACACTGAGATGGCTTTGCAGCAAATGAGAAACCGTGGGGAATTAGAGGCTTTATAACCGTCTGAAGACTTCGCCGCGTCGCAGACAGGAAGCCTGATGTCACAACAACAGGCGACTTCTACCGCACAACAACAAGCACAAGCCAGATCCTCCACCATGTTTACTGGGAACCAGTCTGCCGATCCCAAGGGTTCTTTGCCTTCAAACAATAGAAGAGAAGTTGCAGACATGCAGGGAACAACAAGTACAGAGACGGTCCGAACCAAAACCAGCAGAATCAGTCAGAGCAACACGGGACGTTCGATAACGAGCTGCAGCAAAATGCAACACAGAACAAGCAAGTTTTACTTTGAGCTACAAGCAAACTCCCTTACCAACTTAAAACTCTCTTCTCAAACAGGAGAACGAGTTCAGCATTTCTGGGAAGCATCATCTGATGTAACAGCGCTGCAGAAAACATTTCAGTACTCATTCTTTAACATCACATTGATTCGTCTCTCATTTTCCTCGTCTCCTTATCTCACATCACTTGCAGCTGTAATCATTTCAGACATACAGTTCCTCTTTCTTTTTGAGTTTTACCCATTTAAACTGGAGATATGTTGGGTAAGTATAAATAATCAGTACCCTACCATCAACAGACAGCAGCAAGACTTATCTCTGTTTGGAGAAACAATCAGCATTTCACCTGGGAGACTAAAGCTAAAACCTACACTGTAAGTGTTTGAAATTTAAAACCTTCACAGTTTAAGAAAATACTATGTGAGGCAATTTTAAACTGCAAATCTGTAGCATTTCCTTATGCGAGCAACTAAAACAGCTGACAGCGCGCCATTATGTTGTGGAGCGTAATCCCAAATTAGCATCAACAAGCTAGCTGGAGCTTGTCTAACTGGAGATAAGCTAACAGCTGTCTCCACATGCTACTCAGTGAAGCTAGCTGAGCAGCAATGTGAGTATCTGGTCATATTGCTACTCACATTCACTTTTATTTTTGCTCCCATTAGAAGTTTTCAGATTCTTCAGACTGACATTTCTCTGAGTGCTGCAAGCAGATTGAGCCGCGGCCAATTTCGGCCATCTTTGTTTTGATTTCACAGTTTTACTGTATATTTCAGCTGTTTAGACAGACAGTATGTCCCTATACTGAATTGTGAATAGATTTATCATGTTCCCTAGGTATTCCTGAAAATGTCAAACTGTTCTTCACATTCTCATGTTAACTTATCAGCTTTATGCTGCAGTTATAATAATCTCTGACCTACATTAAGGATTCATCTCAAGACGTCTACAATCTAACAAAGACACACTGCTGGTAACCTTAAGGATTTAAAACACAACACAGATTTTTCTTCTTCTACTTTGCTGCCACAAACTGCTGCTCGTCACAGCAGGGTGTTAGCATTCACTCAGCTCCTATTTGTGTCAATCAGACATGCTTGAAATATTGATGAAGGATTTAATTGGATTGACGGGCCAGGGATTTGAGCACTAAGTTATCTGTATGATCCAGATAATGCAGCCTGACATGATGTCAAACTGTGAATTTAATTGGCCTGGAGGTCATGTACACCCTGAGGGGATGAGGTCTGAGCTTCATCACAAGTAGCTTTTAGCTTCTCTACAGTTAGCTTCATCACGAGTAGATTTGGTTAGCAGTAAGTGTCACTAGATTAGCAATTAAATTTATTACAAGCAGCTATTAGCTTGTCTAATAGCTACAGTTAGCAGTTAGCTATACTGTGACTAAAAATTACCTTCATTCCAAGTAGCTTCACTTTAAATAATAATTACCTTCAGTACAAGTAGCTGTTAGCTTGTCTACAGTTAGCAGTTAACATCACTGTGAATCACCTTTGTTACAAGTGTTAGCTTGTCTACAGTTAGCTTCATCACATGTAGCTTTGGTTAGCAGTTAGTGTCATGAGATTAGCAATTAAATTTATTACAAGCAGCTGTTGGCGTATCTACAGTTAGCAGTTAGCTTCACTGTGAGTAGTATTTAGTTTGTCGTCAGTTCTTCTTCTTCTTCTTCGCTGCCACAAACTGCTGCTCATCACAGCAGGGTGTTAAGATTCACTCAGCTGTTACTTGTGTCAATCAGACATGTTTGAAATTTTGATGAAGGATTTAATTGGATTGACAGGCCAGGGATTTGAGCACAGAGTGAGCGCTAAGTTATCTGTATGATCAACATAATGCAGCCTGACATGATGTCAAACTGGAGGTCATGCAAACCCTGAGGGATGAAGTTCATCTCAAGTAGCGACTAAATTGTCTCAAGTTAGCAGTTAGCTTCACTATGATTAGCAGTTACCTTCAAAACTAGTTGCTTTTAGCTTGTTTACAGTTAGCTTCATTACAAGTAGCCCATCTCCAGTTAGCAGTTATGCTAATCACAAGTAGCTACTAAATTGGTTCCAGTTAGCAGTTATCTTCACTATAACTAGCAATTATCTTCATTATGTTTAGCTGTTAGCTTGTCTCCAGTTAGCAGCTTCGCTATGAGCAGCAGTTAGCCTGACATGATGTCAATCTGTGAATTCAATTGGCCTGAGGTCACGTCTGAGCAGAGTTTGTGGCAAACGCTTGACGACTCTCGCTCTTCTTGGGTTATAGTTTGGTGGAAGAGCAAACTCACCTGGGGGAGATGTCACAGCCCTGCTGCATGAAGGCGCCCAGGGAGAACCAGAGAGAGTTGAAGATGCCAAACTCATTGGGGGGCTGGTCGCTTGGCGGACCGTCGGTGCCCTCCTCGGGCTCCTCGGTGTGCCATTCGTACGGGCTGAAGCGGCTGACCAGGAAGAGCACCACGCTCACGCCGATGTAGGCGAACACAATGCACATCCAGATCTCGTAGGCCAGCGGGTCCAGGAAGGAGAACACGCCCGGTTTGGACTTCTGCGGCTTCTTTATCATGATCGAGATGCCGAGCGACATGAACGGTTTGGAGAAGTCAATCACCTCCTCCCGGACCAACGTGATAGTCAAAGGGGCCACAGCAATTTCCGCTTTCTGTGGGAGCAAGAGGAAGAGGATTAGGTCAAGATTAAGTCAGGATTAGGTCGAAATTAGGTCGAGATTAGGCCAGGATTAGGTCAGGATTAGGTCGAGATTAGGCCAGGATTAGGTTGAAACTGCAAATAAATATAAGGGCAGTGGTAGAAAAAAAAAACAGAGAATATCTGCCAAAATACTGAGAAAATTTAAGAATGATCTCAGAAATTTTTTATCTATTTTTTTTTTCATTATCTATAATAAATCTTTGAAGAATGATGGAGTTACAGCAACATTTCATTTCCCTTTTGGATTAATAAAGTATTTCTGAATTGAATTGAGAAAACAAGGTCATTTTTGACCTTGAAAAGTTGAAAAATTGCTACAAAAAAAACCCCTCAAATTTGAGAATAATCTCAGAAATATTAAAGAAAAAATAAAGACATAAAATGGAAGAAAAAAACTCAAATTCCACTCTTAAAATTTTCCAACTTTATTTTTCTAAATGATTTCTGAGGTTAAAATCAAGTTTTCTGACTTTAAAGTAACTTTTCAAACTCAGAAATTTCCAATTTTTCAAAGACAAATTAATTAAGATTAATCACAAAATTTGTGACTTTTTCTAATATATTTCCGTCCTTTCAAGCTCAAAAACTTTTACGTTTTTTCCTAGAAAATTTCTGAATTAATTTAAAAGTTTTTATAGCATTTCTTTTATTTTTCAAGCCAAGAAATGTTCTTGTTTTGTCTAGAAAATTTCTGAGATCAATCTCAAAATTTCTGATATTTTTTTTTCTATCGACAGTGGTCTTAATACGCTGTCAGATAAGTCAGTGGGAGTTAGGAAATAAAAAGCAAAAATAGTCTTTAAAATAGTCCTAGGCTTAGCTGCGACTTTGAGAATCAGCAGGAAGGATAAAATAATCAGAGAAATATGCTTAGAGCGCAGGACAGTGTGTCACCTCTTTGCTCTGCAGCTGTGGAGAAACGCTCAGCAGCTCGCAAAAAATCCACAAACCAGATTACAGCGAACGGCTCGGCAGCCATGGCGGCGCGGGGCTTACGCTCTCACAGCATTTTAACTTTCATTACGGCCGTCCAACTCGTTGGGAAACAGAGCCGCAGGAAAGAAAACGGCAGAGATTTAAGTTCTTACATCCTCAGCAGAATGCGCTAAGACGACAGCCTGGCAGCGTTTAGTGTTTTAAAAACTCGCCGGGTTGAAGAGCTTCTCCAGGGAAGAAATGGAAAAGTGTTAATAATTTCCCTGGATGTTCCCAGTAAACACAGAGCCGTTCTAACTCACATTTCCACCATTAACCTTCTGCCATTTTCTGCTTTAATGCTAAAATATTCAATATATTCACCACAATCACCTGCAGGGGGGGGCTGTTCTCACTTTTCAGTATTTCAGATCACCAAACATACTTTAAATATGTTAAAGTATGTTTGGACAAATATAATCCAAAGATGAAAACTGGTCATGCTGGTCGTGTCACCCGTGGCAACAACTCCAGCCATCAGGGGTTTCCCGCTCTGTTTAATAGGGGCAAACGATGCTTTCTGTTAAACAACCGAAGTAGTTCAACAAAACATGATTATTACACTTTTTGCTCAAAATCAGATTTCACCTCCTCAGTTCTGAGCTCCTGTTTTAGAGCTCTGACACTTTTATGCAAATAAGCTGCTGGAAGCCACGCCCCCAACTCAACGTTTACATGTCAAAATGGCTGCAAACAGATGAGCAACGATAAAACCTGGGACTGTAGGATAAACCATACATCCATCCAACCAACCAACTAGCTAACCTCTGGACAGAACCAGTGACCATAGCGCCACCTACCCCGTACACCAGCTCCCCGACCATGCCGTTCCAGATCTTGGTCTCTGGGTCCCTGGCGCCGTACTTCCCGTCTGGGACGATGGCGATCTTGTACTTGATGCCGATGTGTTTGGCGATCTCGGAGGCCAGGTCCACACAGTAACCCTCGTACTGGTCGTTGCCCTCGAACGACTCCCAGTTCTTCTTCAGCATGACGTAGGGACCCTCCTATGAGACCAGTGAAACCAGTGAAACCAGAGCGCCAAACACAACAAAGGCTGGTGTGCTGTGTTTTCATTTATTCGACTGGTGAAACAGAGAAACAGTCTTTTCTGTATGGAAGCCTTTAGCTGCCAGAAGTAGAAAGAAAATTCAGCAGCAGTATGTCATTACAAAACGCAAAACTCATTAAAACGAGAAAATTTAATTTTAATTAGATCAGTTTTATATGACGGAGTACTAGCGTCAGGCTAAGATCTTTTTCTTTCAATGACAAGAATAAAGTCATTAGATGAATAAAGATGCAACGCTACCAGAAAATAAGTCAGAAAGTTACAAGCAAAATGTCATTTTAATGAGAAAAAAGCTTCAATAGAGTCAGTAAGATCTGGCTGGCTCAACAAATCTGGAGTTTCTAAATGGACTCAATAGTTTGAAAAAAATGTCAGTCAAATGTCAAGCTACTGATAATCTGATGTGTTAAAAGATGAATATTTCCTTATTTGCAAAACCAGTAAAGTGTAACTTAACAAGATGCTCAACATTACTCTTATTTTCAGAAAATTACTTCCTCCTAAAATGACGACTTTATTCTGGTATTATAACTTTATTTAGAGTAATATCAATAAAGTCACATTATTCATATTGTTACCAATGATACCTGTTATTATCTGTATAAATAATGTCATTTTATCCGTCATTTTATTCATGACGGATAAATGTGATAGGATATGATTTAGCTCCAGGTACGGAAGTGGAACAGATCGGATTTTTTGTGGTAAAAGATCAAAACCGGTTCGTCCAGAATGTTGTGAAAAAGTGGGTTTTGTGAACGTGGCTTTAGACTCGGGTTCGGTTTGAATCAGGTGAACTCAGTTTGGACTGGAGACCCGTCAGAGGGAGAGACCGGTGAATTCCTGAATTTTCTTTGGGCTGTTTTGGCATCATGCTTCATGTTGGTCCGTCGCATTAAATCCCAGTGAAACAGACTGAGGTTCATTGGTTCCTATTCGACAGTTCACCAGCAGCGTTCCTGCCGATTGGGAACCTTTTGGGTTTCGGAGTTCCTCTGAAGGTCACTCCAGCGACAGACGGAGCGCCGGGTCGAACCGCCAACCATGTAATTACTGAGCGGCTCAGTCTACTTCCTGAGGCGGGAGGATTCATGCTGGGGTTAATTTAGAGACACATTACAGGTGTGACTGCAAAATCTCCCCGCTGCTTTACTGCAACTCTTCATGAAGGCAGTTTGTTCCTGGAGCTGATCTGCCAAACCCAAAACATTCAGTTCCTAACATCTGAGCTGCAGGAGAGAACCAGAACCACGGACCGGGTCTTATCGGGACCACTGCTGCGTCTCCTCAGAGACTCAACGCTTTTCTCTGCTCACGTTTCCAACGTTTGTTCACAAAGTGAGGGAGAACAGAACCGAAGCCGGGTCAGAGTCCAGCAGGAAGTGGTCAGAAGAACTCCTTCTGCTGCTTTCCGAAGGTGATTACTGAGATTAGAGTGTTTATAATCATTACCTGAACCTAATGATGGTACAGCACAGAACAGCGATAAGAACCGGCTCCAGGCTTCAGCTCAGCCGTTTGAGACTTTTACTTACCGCCAGATAAATTAAATGTTACATGAAAAAAGTCTGCTTATAATTTTAGATAAATGTCTATTAAAGATATTTGTTCTCATGATTAATGAACCGTCATTTTATTTCTGTTTTTAGATTTCAACATGAAGAAAATAAAGTGGACGGATACATAATCTTCTACTGTATGTTGATTTTATTTCCTCAAATGTTCACTTATGAATACTTAATGCCTTTACACTGTGAGCTCTTCATATGAAATTACATTTTCTGATCCTGAAAACGTGGAAAGTTTCCAACCCGACAACAACAAAAGCACTAAGAGACAGAACTGAAGATCTGATTCAGATATTAAAGGCAAACTTAGTTTTTAAAATGAATTTCAGACATTTTAAGACCTGTAATCCTCTCCACTCTGACAGATGTCAGTGACTTTCCGACGTCTTTAATCTTTAATGAAAACAATTATGTTTTGTAAGAAACCATCCTTCACATTAAACTGGTCCGTCATATAAAATCCCAATAAAATACGTTGAAGCAGATAAAACTACATCAGTTAGTTTCAACGGGTTCTGGATGGATCGGAGTTCTGGTCGTTTCTGGAAGCGTGGTTCTGACAGAACGGTCCGTGTTTCTGGCACAGGAGGAGAGAGGGATCCTCCACAGTCTTCACTTTAAAGGCCAACATGGCTGACAGCCTGGTCAATAATCAATGCTGCGCAGCCGCCTAATGAGGCTCCAGACACGGGCCGTCCAGAACAAACACACGACCCGGCCTGCTTCATGATCCAGTTCCAAACCAACACCCCAACACGTAACAAAACAGAACCTGTTTGCTCAGCGCCACGCCGGCTTGTTTGGGTCCGTGTTCGGTGTTTGGGTTTGTGTTCGGGACAAACGGTCTGTTTGGTCAAGAGTGCTAATCAGCACCAGATCGACGGCCGGCGGTCCAAACGACCCGGCGACACAGAGACAGTGCTGACTCACCCAGCAGCCTCTTCATGCATTATTCCAGTTTTTATGTCATGAAGCTGTTGAACGGTTTATTGGGCTCTGGTTTGCTGCTGCTGCTGCAGGCGTTGAGCTGCAGAGGCTCAGGGATCATCCTCACTGCAAACAGGTTCTGCTCTCAGAGGGACCAACTATTAAACATCGTACCACTAAAAACTAGAGCTTTGTTTTAGCAAAGCTTTCATTTCTTCTGAGTGATCAACTGAACTCATCTCGTTTTCCTCTCGTTAAACTAAAAGTCTTAGTTTAACGAGAGGAAACTAACCCTAACCCTAACAGGTACAGTGAAATGTACCTGTTATTTACACCATTACATTTTCTATTAACTGTAATTTCTGCAATGACAAAAGTAAACAAAAATGACCAAATGATTTTGATCACTTTCATATTTTAACTGTTACAGTAAATGATCATGTCAAAGTAATTATTTCTTCTCTATCATAAAATAATCACGTTTCCTTTTAGTTTAAGCTTTCAGAAGACAAACAGGAAACATCAGGATATTTCACAAAGTCTGTTCCAAACACGACCGACAAACACGCTGATCCGACATCAGAAGCGGCGCTGAAAGGAAGCCGCCACAGAGAAAGAGTAAAATCATGCTACATAGGAAGGTGATGGATCTGAATTGGTGTGATTATGGGAGCATTAGTCTTTCTAAGCTGTTTTAGGGCTTACAGGGAGTCCTCAGAGTGTGTAATATACTGTAAGTAAGAGCAGGTAGTCTGACAAAGTGACAGATTTAGAGCAAACAGCAGTTCTGCTACTTTACAGACCAGGATCCATCAGTCTGGGAGAAAAACATGAGGTTTTACACCTAAAGGACCAAAAACACACACACATGCACACACACACACAGAGCGTGTCTGTGAAGAGACGTTGGGACTGAAGAGACGTCCTCCATCCTCTGAAAAACAACAAAGCCAGCTTCTCCCTCCATATGCATCCCCCCTCCCTCTCCTGGGACTCCATTACAGCTCTGAGTGTTTCTGAACAGGGATCCATTAACATGGCCGCTGTCTCTCCTCTGCTCTGGTTCTTCTGGGCTCGTTTGGGCTCAGGACACTGCGTCCATCACCACCACTAAGGCCTTTCATGTCCCTTCCTGTCCAACTGGGGACCAGTTTGTTCAAATGGGCTGAATAGAGGGAGGAAGCTGAACTGTCAAGGTGCAAAAATAGTTGAGAAATAAAACATTTCACTTTAACTGCTAAAAATGAAAAGCTTGAAGATTTTTAAATATATTTTTAATGAAATGTTTTGCACATCACTGCTATTCTTTATCAGCAAGCGACAAAGTAGATCTGGAAGATTTTAAGCAAAAGCTAAAAACAGGAAACGTTACATTACTAAGTCTAAAGAGAGCAAATCATGTTTGGGAGTGCTTAAAACTGATAGAGGTTTAAAATAAAATGTCGGGTTTACTTCAGGTGTCCAGAGTTAATTAATCTGATTTTTTAGAGCCGATCTAAACTCTAATGTTTCCTGCTGAGGCGTTTTAGCATCGTGGTCGCGCAAATGTCAAACTCCAACTCCGGTTTTCAGTTAGCTGTCTCTTTCCAGCGCTTAGCGCTAATAGCGCTTAGCATTTGTCATCAAATCATTGGTTGAAGTAAGAGCATTGCACAACACAAATAATCATTCAGCTGGAGCAAGGTGCGCTAAACAGTAAAACAATTTAATAAAGCTGACGAATCGCTACAGCCAGATTATAGTTAAAAAGCTGCAATCAGGGCGTGACACAGAAATAATAATTTATATAAACCTTCAAAAGAAGCAAATTTTGGAGAAAAGAGAAAAAGTGCAGTGAGTGCAGCGTGCTAGCTTACCATGATGGTCGTCACGATAACGGTTCGGTTGTCCATGCCTGTGGTGTCGTTGGAAAGCTGCTGGGTTTCCTCCTCCAGAACCAGTTTGTCGTCACCGTTCCAGTAGCCAATCTGCAAGAAGAACAAAGCATCAGAACCAGAACACCCAGTTCGTATGCTGAACTCTAACTGGGGGATTAATTATTAATATTACTGATGGAGAATCACAGGAGTTTACTGGAATTGTTCTGGGTGACAGAGCAAAGAGTCTCAGTACAAACAAAACATGAAGCTTTATTTAGCAGCTTTATGAGTTAAACAGTCTGATGCATAAGCCAAATAATTTGATCTCAACTAAAAAACATCCATGATTTAATTAGTTTTATAAAACCAATGCCATGAATGTCAGACTGAACACCTCAGATTTGGTTTTCACAGGACAACTGATGTCAGATGAAGCATTTAGCTGAACCCTGGAAACATGACTGCAGTCCCTGATTATACCGGCTGTGTTCATGTGTTTGAAATTTTATGTAAAAATAATAATTACTGGGTTCTGATAAGCTTATAGTACATTAAAAATAAATTAAGATATAGAAAAATAAGTCAATACTTGTAAATTAATCATTAAGTTGTCCTCAGTGATTAAACAAAATGTAATAAAATTGTCAAGAGAAGTTAAGAAACTGATTTTATTTCAGTTCTCACTCATTTTTAGAAGACCATCATCATCCTCATACATGTGGCCATTTATCACATGCTACCACATTAGCATTAGCGCTCCATCATTGGCTGGTAAACATAATTATGGAGGAAAATCTGGGGTTCAATTCCCAACCTTCTGACCCTGTCTAGTTTCTGTCAAAATATTTTATAAATCCATAATTTTAAATGAAAATACCAGAATCTGCATAAAAGCACTTATAATGACCTATTTTAATACAGCTCAAAGTGCATTTACACACATGTTGGAAAATATCGCTAGGAAAATAAATGGTTCTCCTTGATTGGCTGCTTTGGAAACTCCAGCCAATAGCATGTCAGCTAGCATAGCATATAGATAGCCTATTTCAGATTCCAGAGATGCATTTTAGAAATGCTCTACAAAACAATCCATGAATAGGTGCAATATGTACGAAAGATTTTCAATTACCCGAATACTAAGCCTGGAATAACCAGAGGTCCTCAAATTTATTTTAATAATTAGCATTAACATCTCACAGTATTGAGCTAATCACCATTAGCTCATGATTAGCTAATTAATGCCTAGAAATGGTGTGATGAAAACATTTTATTCTAGCATAAAATTGAATAAATAGGATTTTACCACATTGTTAGCAGTTTAGATAAATATGGTATAAGGTCTTATTAGCATTTAGCATCAGCAACTAACATATAGCAGTTAGCATGAGTAATTATTTGTTTCTGACTGACCATTTCATTTAATGAACCACTAGTCCCCGGATTCCTTCTTTGTTAATCCAGCCTTTTAGTTTTTAGGTATTATTAAAACATTTTGCCATTTAGCAGCACATCTGTAGCAATGGTACCATCACTACGTGAAACTGACATTTGAGATTTATTGTTTTCCATTGGCTTAAACTCACTCTAACTAGACTTTCATGTTACTCTCTGGTAAAATCTTCTTTTTGTTCTCCAGATGCTGCGTCCTGCAGCAGCTTCCATCCTGTGATGCCGCTTAAGCAGCAACTTAATGACTAATCTTTGAAGAGCTCTCTTCGTCTGTAAGAATCTCCTTCCAGAGGTCATCTGGGGTCAAAGCGACTGCCAGGAAGTGACATACAGGATGTGCTTCGGTCAGAGCATCAGCACATCGTGAGCAGGGAGCGTAGCAGGAATTTATGGTAAAAAGCCGGAATGTGAGAAGCAATATTGTGTCAGACTGATATACAGATCATAGAGGATGCAGAGGCTGTGACAGGCGCTGTAAACAGCCATAATTCAGACAGAGTGGAGGCGGCGGGTCAGGGCCGGCGGCACTCGGCCTCAGGATGATTGAAGGACATGCAGAGTGTGGGGGCGAGGCTCTGACCTAACACAAACACACACCAACACCCACGCATCCTGGAGCCGGCCAAAGCAGCTTCTGACTGATGGAAACTCCTCTCCTCCACCAGCATACCTTGATTGCCTTCTGTTTCACTTCATCCTCTCCCCATCACTCTCTCAGCCGCTCCCGCCTTCGCCTCCATTTCTTCCACACACATCCATCCTCTCAGACTAGAGGCGGAGATGCTGCCCAAGGCTGTTTTTTTACACCTCACTTATGATAACAGAAAATGATGCAACACGCATTAAATCCTACCAGCCCCAAACCACTTCATCTATCACAGCAGCCTGAACACATCTCTGATACTATTCTGATTTACAGGCAGTGGAGAAGCAGAGCTACTCTTTACACACACCCGTCTGTTAAGCAGCTGATGCTGCAAAAGCTGTGAGCAGGTGAGACGACTTGGGCATGTTTAGACGAAGGCACAAGAAAACAAGGGAAAACCCATCAAAGCTGCTGCTCAGCCTGTCTTTTTATCAAAACAGGGTCAAAAATACATACAATATACTATATATGTACACACACGCTATAGCATTTGGCACATCAACAAGCCTCTGCCGTCATTCAGGCTTGCTATTAAAACAGCAGAGTTGGTTTAACGAACAGGTGGGCACTGCTAGCTACAACATTAGATATGCTAACAGTAAAACGCTAACCATAAACTGTTCCACTGACAATAAACTGTTACACCAACACAGTATTTGGGGAAGCTAATGCTAAAGCGCTAACTTCAACCATGTCGATACCCGCCATCCATCAATGACACAACATGAGCTTATAGCGCCTCCACAGGTGTAAACCTGTTATTAAACTCCTACCTGTGCGGTTTGCACTTCAGGAAGTGATTCTTTGGGACAGATGTTTCATTCATGCTTTCAGTTTTACAGCTGACTCCGGTCAGAAAACACACTGGACGTCAGTAGATTTTAAACGGTTTACAGCAATGCATTCTGGGAAAGCTGGGAACGAATCTGGACCCAGAACGGCCATGTGTGTCCAACCTCCAATGATGTAGAGGATGATTTGAAGTTGTGGAGATCTGTGGTGTTTCTCTTTCTCCATTATTCCAGATTCTGTGCAACAGAACCACTGACAGTGAAACAGGACCAGAATCAGAACCAGAACTAATCCTGTTCAATGAGGCGGTTACATGCTGCTCACGCATTGAGCCCATCCTGTGAAGGTGCTTATTGTTATATAATGGAAACACATTTTATCCACAGTTCAGGTCAGAAGTGTACATCAACTCATCATTTAAATGAATGTCATTAATTTGGAGCTTTTAATGAAGCTTTTTAAATGTTATTTTTACAAAATGGAGCAACTGGAGGTTTATTTTCAATTTTCTGTCATCCACTCAGCGTACTCATAATGACTAAAATATTACTCTACATTCCCATTAATATTCTCTGAGCAGCTTGTACCCTGACAACAGTCAATGCTGAAGATTAATTATGTTGTTTACACAGTGTTAGTCAGAAAGTGTCCGGATTTAATGTTCCAGGTCACTATTACCTGAAAAGACAGGAAGGAATTAAAACTTGTAAAGTTGTAGAAAAATTATTTGATAAATTGTTATGCATAATCCAGCTGCAGAAAGTATGGGAAATTTTCACAGGACTCCAGCAGGAATATGCTAAGAGATCTGAGTCAGACAAATAACGGGACATTGTCGGCTAAAACATTCAGATGAGAAAGATTTAGTAGCTATATATTTTTATAAGATATTTGGAGATACTCCAGAACCTTCAGCATCACTTATCAATGCCAATTAATTAAAATCCACTGTCGTGTTGTTTTAAAACTCATCACAGTTGTTATCCTGTAATCCTTCCACTCTGGGAAAAAAAAACTACTGAAAGAAAATCACTAAAAGCCCCAAATTAAGTCTGAGACCTGCTGCTCGTCTTCAAGTCTTACCCTTCTGGGTCCGTTGTTCTTCAGCTCAAACACGTCCATGGAGTAGTTGATCCTCTGCCCAAACTCGTTAAACTCAACATTACCTGTTAGTCCCTGCAGCTGGACCTGCGCACAGACAGACAGAGTGGCGTCATGCAGAGGGGAACCAACCAACGAGACCTGCACCAATTTATCTGAGCCACATCCACAGAGCTGGCCCACAGACGGCTCTTCTTATCGGGATTTTATGTGACAGAACAAAAAAAGCAGTAAATAAATGTGAAGCTGAAGGAAAACGACTCCTGATTTTCCTTAACGCTCCACACAGAGACCTTTTGAAGCTGCAAATCTCTGCAGATACAACAGGACATTTCCTGTCAATAATCAACAGGTTCCCAGCTAGATTTAGGTCTGAACTTTGAGTAGGACCTTCTAGGCCATTTCTTCGTTTCAGAGTCTTCACTTTAAAAAGTAAAACATTTGTCACTTCATTACTCCTTCAGTTCTCTGTCACTTAAAATATGGAAAAGTTTGAAACCTTTAAAGTAGAAAGATGAAATTGGGTCGATTTCTGTCCAAATCTGTGACTTTATGTTACAGTTTTGTATTGTTTACATCTTCAGTGAATCTAGATCATCATGTCAGCCATCATGCAGCTAAACAGAAATAAAGACAAAGAATGAATCCGTCTCCATCATAATCCAATCCACTGATTTCCTGAAATAAACAAATTTTTTTAGATTACGATTAATTTATTCAGTTGTAGTTTATCTCTTTGCATCGCCGTTTGAACAATGTGTCCAGGCATGTCAACCAAAAGGTACATTTTCAAACCAGGTATCACTTTTCATCAGATGTTTTTCTGTGAAAAATGTTGAGAGTCATGTTTTATTTTCCTTCCACTTTACATTTATGTGCCGCTTGTCACATTAAATCCAATTAAAACAGAAGTTTTATGGTTAGAAGGCGACCAAATGGGAGCAGTTCATGGTGGTGACTAAATGAACTCCGGGTCCACTGGTGTGTTGCTCTCGCCTGTTTCAGGGTGCGCTCCATTTCTTTGCCCTGGTTCCAGGGGGCGGCGGGGTTCGCCAGGCAGTCCCCGGCGTTCCCCCGTCGGGACAGGTCCACCTTTCGACTGCGCAGCGTCCTGAAGGCCTCGGCCATCACCATCACGCCGTCATACGTCAGTGCAGAGGTGTACTGCAAGACACAAGCAGGGGTTAACAGATAACCAGGTCTGTTTCTGACCGGCTGTCTGGAGTTTAAGGATATTTTCCTCCTGATGGTCCAGTAAACCCGGTTCTACTGGAACCAGAACTTCATCATCTGCTCCATCTCCAGCTGCTGTGGTTCATTTCTCTCTGCTCTCAGTCAAACCAACAAAACCCGTTGAGCAACCTGTTCCCCTCCTGGCCTGTGGGGGCGCTGCACCAAGAACCACTGAAGGAAACGACATGAAAAACCTCTGAAGACACAGAGAGCAAATTCCTTCTTCACAAATGAAAACAAAATGGAGGCGTCAGACTTTAGCGGTTGAAGGATTTATCTTTAGCAAAAGGCGAGTAATTTCTCCTGTTATCAATATGCTAGCAAGTTTGTTTTGGTAGTATTTACCCAGAATGCCATGCGCTGCAGTTCACTTCCTGCTTTTGGAGCCAGAGTTAACTTCAACCGAACCCAGATCGAATACAACCGCTAAAATCTGACACCTCCATTTCTGTTTCCATTTGGGGAAGAAGGAAGGACTCTGCGTCTTCTTCAGTGGTTCTTGGTGCAGCGCCCCCACAGGCGAGGAGGGGAACAAGTTGTTTGGTTGGTTTGACTCATAGCAGAGAGAAAGAGAACCACAGCAGCTGGAGATGGAGCAAGTCAAAGCGAGTCTACTGACTGTCGGGTGCTAAAACACTTTAAAAACGATTTAAAACTCAGCAGGCAGAATGAAATGAAAGTCCTTGTAAGTGCAGTCGGGAGGAGACCCGACCCGGTCTGAGGAATGAGCCCAATTAAACTCTGATTTAGCCCAACAGGTTTAATGTTCTGCTGTTCAGGTGTTTTCAGAGGACGTGCAGAGTTTCTTCAACGTAACGGGAGCAGGAGACTCCAGTCATTATTTCCTGGAAACAGAGAGGAAGACGAGAGCAGAGCCCCCGCCCCCGGGGTAAACTCACCAATTTACCCTCATTTATCTGTGACCTGAAGACGCTCCGCTGCCTCTGATTATTTGCTCTGTAAAAATGTTGCTCCCCTTAAAGCGCCATAAATTCTCCTGAAACTAACCTCTGGCAGGGCAGAGAGGTAATTGAGTGAAAGACGAACCGGCAGCCTGGCTTTGGGGGTTGAGGAGTAATAGAGAGGAGGGGTTTAATAGAGGGATTGTGGGGGGGTAACGGGAAGCGTTTTGTCCAGCCGGGAAGCAGCCTGGCATTAATTACCCCGGCTGGCGGGAGTTTATTAACTCTGCCTGCAGCCGGGGCTGAACCCCATTCATTAGCCTGCTGCTCACTGAAACATTATGGCTTCCAAAGCGCGCTAAGCCCCGCCCCCTGCCGCTGCCCGACCAATCACAGCCTGGCACCTGCTTCCATCACACCTTCAGCAACACAAACCTCCCTGTGAACCAGACACCTGCGCAATGCTTCGGTTTGTTTGGAGCACACCACAGAGATGCTTAGAGAAGAGATGATTTTAAAATCAGATAAAATCAGAGTAAAAATAAAAAACCGTTTTAAAACGATGATGAAGGAAAACCAGTGAAACGTAAATCATGAACTCAGCCATGATGAGGAACCTGTCTGACAACACGAAGCAGGTAATCATCTCAACAAGCAGCACGTTGAGCCGTGATTCAAAGAAATTCAACAACAGATGGGTCACCGACTGATTATATACGTTAGTCTGAAATGTTTTATTTTTCTTTTGAAGACCCAAAAAGTCTTAAAAATGTAATCATGTGCAAGTAAAAAAGAATTATATTAAAATATTTTAAGCTTCCCTTTTTTTTCTTGTGGAACATTTTTTTCTGAAGCTGAGCATAAAAAAGTAATAATGTGCAAAATTTGAGCAATTTGTGTTTTTCTACCAAATATTTAAGGGCAATAAAAATACATTTTTCTCATTTATCAGCAAAAACAAAAAAAAAAAACAACAGAGTACAATTATTAATTATTATTATTATTAATTTATTTATTTATTGTTTGTCATTGGGCCTACACAGTAAGTGAGGAAAAATATTCCATTCAATTAAGTGAAAAAAAAAAGTATTGGATGAGAAAAAACGTGCCTTCAGGACTTACGGTAAGCGAGAAATACAAAAGACAAAAGGACAAAAGGTAATGAATGAATACATGCATGTTTTTTGTCCCCTTTGACCTCCCATAGGAGGCCAAAGGGGCTCTGGGGCCCAATGGTTTTATAATTGATGGCTAGACGGAAGGAAAACTCCAGCCTGAGTGGGAATCCTACTTCAGATCCAGAGACATAAATGCTTCTAAAATTTCTAGGATTTTAATAATAATAATAAATTTAATCTCATCAGGTCTCTATCTGCCGATAAGAAGAGCTTGACCGAAGTGTTGCTGTTTTTATGTATCTGAGTGAGTAAAGATGGCGGAGGCAGTGGTCGCCTTGGCGTTTGTTTGTTAGCTTAGTGTCAGTCTAACCGCAGAGTCTCAGTGGGGAGTCCACTCATTTAGGCTGAGTGGATTTCCAGGAGAGAGAGCAATTCATCAACACACGCACACACACACATCGCTGTGGATGATATCACACTGGTGTAAACTTTTAATTTCACCCAGCCCAATACATCACACACACACACGCACGCACGCACGCACTCGGCTCCTCTCTGCTGCTCCTGCGTCTAAAGCAGAGATCTGTGCTGGACACAGAGATGAGCTGCAGGGCGGAGGTTTGCTGGCCGCCGTGGCGTGATGCCCCAGTGCCTGAACCGTGCGCGGCTGAACAGGAAGTGGGTCAGACTGTCACATCGCTGCATGCAGCAGCGGAGGATGACACGCAGACGGCTCTTCCTCTCTGACTTCGCTCCTCAGATCTCCGACCGGCTGAGTCATCCCCATTTTACAAACATCAGAGTTCAGCTTCAAAGTGAAATTAAAACATTTCAGCTTTAAACCTGACCTATAATGCTTCCTAGAGCAGGTCAGGATAAGTCTATGGCCTAGTCAAGGCAAGTTCATTACATTCTCTGCAATAAATCATTCTTAAATAATGAGATTTAAACTCAGTTCTCCCTATTCTGAGCTGTTTTAGGGTCTCTGTCATTGGTTCTGGTTCTAGTCCTGGTTCTGGTTTTAATTCTAGTTCTAGTTGTGGTTCTGGTTCTGGTACCTTGGGTGGGGCGTCGGAGCCCGGGTACTCCCTCTGGTCCAGCTTGTTCCAGCGCTGCATCAGCTTGATGACCATGGGGTTGCTGAAGTTGACCAGCTGGAAGCCGGTGACGTTGGCGCCCCCATGCATGAAGCGCTCTAGGTTGATATCCTTAAATCCCTGCAGAGGACGAGAGCAGTGGCGTTTACAGACGACTCCACGCCGTCACACTACCTGGAGAGGAAAACCAAGATGGAGGCGACCGACTCACCAGGTTGGCCATGATGTAGTGGTAACCCTTCACATGTTTCCCAACACTCACAATCTGAGGAAGACAAAGCCGAGTTAATCTAACAGGATTACAGAACATCACAATCTGGGAGGAAAACACGTTTAATGGCTGAGATCTGTGGATCTCATCATCAGGCATCACTGTGGATCTATTGGTAAACCTCTGGAAAGGCTCTTCCTTTGTTTTAAACTGAAATGCTGAACAAGAAAAGAGAAAAAGAAACGAAAATAAAAAGGATTACAAGAGATTTTTTTCTCTTATAGAAGGCCAAATAACCCAGATTATTGCTGTTAATGTTTCACTTTGCTCCTTTACAAACGGTGCCCCACAGAGGTCGACTGAGATTTCTCTTTAGTCTTTGGCTAAAGACTACGAGCCATTTCTCTCGCTAG
The DNA here is from genome assembly GCF_001443285.1 of Poecilia latipinna. Classification (NCBI taxonomy): domain Eukaryota; kingdom Metazoa; phylum Chordata; class Actinopteri; order Cyprinodontiformes; family Poeciliidae; genus Poecilia; species Poecilia latipinna. Next base: position 101,572 of record NW_015114828.1, read on the forward strand.
CGCTAGGCTAACATGCTTGTTTTGGTTGTATTTACCCAGAATGCCCTAACCTGTAGTCCATTTCCTGCTTTTGCAACGATCTCCGTTTGCAATTGGTGTTCAAACCGAACCAGAGTTCACTTCAACCGCACCCAGATCGAGGTTTGGAGGACCAGAACTTGATTAGTATTCACACTCCAAAAAAACGAACCGGACTTTATAGACAAGCGGACTGGAGTTGGGTTAGAGCGGACTGGAGTTGGGTTAGAGCGGACTGGAGTTGGGTTAGAGCGGACTGGAGTTGGGTTAGAGCGGACTGGAGTTGGGTTAGAGCGGACTGGAGTTGGGTTAGAGCGGACTGGAGTTGGGTTAAAGCGGATTGGAGTTGGGTAAAAGCAGATTAAACTGAACTGGTGTCAGATGGAGCTCAAAGGAAGGTTTCTGTCTGATTAAACAGACTTTATCTGTCTGGTTTCCAGTCCTGATCTTCAGCCGGACTGCAGTGGTGATGCGTTTCCTGTTGACTGCTCTCTGAACCTCTGACTCCACGCTAACGAGGCGCCGGAAGCTGACCCGCATCCCGCAGTGACTCAGCAGCTTCGTCATTAACCGGATTAGGAGCTCTGCCTCGGAAACTGAACCGTCAACCTTTCACCTCCCTCATCTGCATCCAGGCTGCGTTTTAAAGCTGATGAAAACTGAAGCGGGAAAACATGTGCTAATATTGGTTATTGGTTCCTTCTGCTAAAAGATAATTTAACTCATTATTTACATCTAGGAAGCAGCATTTTATTGAAAAGTTGCTTTTGGGCAACATGAAATCTCTAATAAATCAAACATAAAAACTGATGATGTGCTTTAGAAGAAAGCTACAGGAATTATTAACGCAGTAGATTATTTTCCTCAACCAATGAAATATTTCTTTCACTGCATGAAACATTTCACAGACCTGAACTGAAAACAAAAAAAGTCTTTAATAAAATCCTTCCAGGGTTTTAAACAGAACTGGTTCAGTTCAAAGCTAAAGAAAATTATGAATGAAAAAAAAATCTGAAATTTTATTCAAGGTAATAAAAATAAAAAGCAGCAGAATGGAAAAAAAAATGTTTATTCCAGTTTTTAATTCATGTTTTCATCTTCAGTCAATAAAAAAAAGGAGCCTCATTTTCAACAGCCATTCATAGCTTTTATGTTTCTACAGAACCGGGACGTTTTTATCAATAAATAAAATCCCTTGGATGAAAAGTTTTTTATGCTAATAGCATTTAGCATTAATCAACAACTCACTGATGGAAGTGAGAGAGTTCAGCAGCACAAATAAACAGAAAAACGTTACAGCTCTAGTTTTAACATAATTGGTAAAAATGTAAATAAATAAACTTCAGATTAGGCTGAGAGTCGGCAGCAGAAGCAGTCAGCAGAGAGATGGAGGCGGAAATGATGAAGAGGAGCAGGAGGAAGTGGAGGGAGGAGCGGATTCTGAGTGAGCTGCTGCCAGCGACCATCACTGGAGATGAAAACAGACGTTTCCCAGGTTCAAACTGGTCTAATTAGCAGGTACAGCGTCCTCCCAGTACCGCCTGACTGGGAGGGAAACACTCTTTGAAGATGTTGGCATGACGACGCATTAAATCCCTGCAGAGCTGAAGGCAACGCTGCAACCTGAGAGCTGCAGCCAGAAGGTAAAAACCAGCTGAACTCTGAACCTTCAGAGTCACATAGAGACGGTTACAAAGTAGGCCTTCCACCACCTGAAGAGCATCTCAGGTTTAGAACGAGTGAGAAACTCATGCATGCGTTTATCTTTAGTCACATTAATTGCTGCAGCAGAGTCTTCGCAGCTCAGAGAAGGCAGAGGTCGACTTTTTCACAGATTATCTCTTATTACAAACTGTCACAACATGGGGACAGTTTCACAAAAATATTTTTAATGAAAGTTCCATCCTGCAGCTTTAAATCCAGGCTGAAACCTCCATATGTTTAGATTCCTTTGAACAATAATTGAAACATTGATCATGATATTTGATCTGTATCAATCACTTTAACGATAGAACTCAACAACACGTCAAATCTGTTATTAGTTTTCCCAGCTGCTGACTGTATGATGCGTTTATGATGCTTTGTTTTCACAAACTGCCGTGTTGCTGAAACATGCTTTATGATTTATTGATTGATTGATCACCTGCTCCAGCATGTTCTGCAGCCTCTCGGCCTCCAGGTCGATGACGAACTTCTTCTCCTCGCGGCGCTCCAGGTCCTCCAGCAGGCGGCGGTAGTTGGCGTCATTGAAGTTTTCCACACAGATGGCGCTGACCTGCCAGTCATCCAGTCCGGCTTTCTCCATGATGGCCTGCAGAATGGCGTACCCTGAGACACACACACACACACACACACACACACACACACACACAC
>NW_015114829.1:0-11183 GCF_001443285.1 Poecilia latipinna
GGTCATGTTACGTCAGAAAAATCAGAATTGGGTCACTTCGGAATGCGGTGTGAACGCAGCCAATATGGTGAGTTAAATGGATGGATGGATAAAAGAACTGACAGACTGGATATATAGTACCTCGTATATGAAGTCTTCTCGGGAGTGATCCAGAGAGAGGATTAAGAGGTGAAAAGAGAACAACAACAAGAACCGTTCACTTTGTTCCTGTGAACACATAGCAGAGGTGTAATCAGCTTTCTGTTCTTGGTCGTTCAATTGACAGAAAATGGAACAACCAATACAATAAAGTAACTGCACTACAATAACTAAATACGGTGCACTGTTAATAAATAGCTGATTAAAAAAAAAACCTTTAAATTTAGTATCTAAGTCGAGTAATTAAAATAAACAGTAAACACAAGCAAATTGCTAGGAAAGTAGAGAAGGCCTTTAGATAAAATTATCTTTAACTGCAGTGGCATAATCTTGTTCCAATATTATGGCATTAAACTATATTTTTCTTTTTTTCCCATATTTTTTTGAATAAGCTAATTTACAACATTAAATTTCTTAATTACACGATTTTCATTTAATCGCGGAATTTGGTTTCAATAAAGTAAGTAGTGTTTGAATTTGCATTGAATTTTTAAAACATTTTTTTTTTCGACGTCTTAGAAACATCCCACATTAAGAAAGGATTTTTCTATTAATCACTGCCACCACCACTTTTACAACCCTTGACTGACACTTAGATTACATGAAATTAAGTATTTTTTTTCATTGTATAACTAAGTGTGTCCAGGAACTTTTAAGTAGTTAGATCCTGTTTAGCTATGTTATAAATATGATGTGACGCAGAGGTCCATTTCTATTAACTACTCCTCAAAATGGAATAGTTAAGAAAACATGCCATTGCTGATCCTCATTAGTCAGGAAATTGCTGTAAGAAAGTTAATGCTTGCCTATTTCTACAGCCAGAATGGTAGTTCAAAAGTTTAAAACCATTGGAAATATGTCTAACGAGGCTGAATGCTGAGGGAGGAGGATGACAAAGAAAGGAAGGAATTAGACTGTTGCTGTAATAAAACATTTTTGATCTCATGTTTTTATTTTACCGAAGTTTATTAGGCGTGCAAATATGTGTAGAAGAGGCCAGCAAAAGGCACATATTTTGTAAAGAAGTGATTTTATTTGACAAATCCCCAGTACTTTCCTAACATTTTTTCCATGTTACCTCTGAATAGTTGTTGTGGAGAAACACCACAGAGGAGTGGATGACCTCTCCGTAAACATGAGCGGGTTGACCCTCCCAGCCCCTGATTGGCTGCTGAGAGTAAATCCTGTGGTGGAGCTCATCTCTGGTCCTACCCCACAGCACCACCTACAGACACAAGAAAGTACGAGTGCACACCATTCTTTTATTTTTTATTTTTATTTTGGAATGACAGGAACAAACATTCTCATCTTGTGATCTTTAAGGCTTTCTGAAAGCCGAAAAAGGTTTTCTTTGCACTTTGGCTCTTTTTTTCCTCACTTTTTAGCCTTGAATTTGACCTTTAAAATAGTGCTGTTTGTCTGAACTGTGACCTTTTCAAGCAGAAAAGTGTCCTGCAGGAAAGCAGTGAAGCAGTGCTGTGTCTACACAGGTGTTGAATGGCTCTCCACTCAGGGTGTCATGACCTGCAGGAGGCCATGACCCAAAAAAAAAAACGTAATAATCATAACAGATGAAGCATGTTTTTTTGTTTTCTTGCCCTTTGTAGAATTTTTCACAGGGTCACTAAACATAAGTTTAATGTAGAACTTAAAAAAAACTACTGTTAAAGAACTACGACTAACCTGTTCTATAAACACAATTTTGTCTGGACCCAAAATGAGTGAAACAGCAGCCAAAGAAAACTCCAGCAAACTTTTAGGGAGTCTGAACAATTGTTAATAAAAGCCATCTTAAAAAACAGTAATAAGTGTTGCTCTTTGCATGTTCAATATCAAAAATAAGGGTTGGGGAAATAATGTGTGTGACTGATGTCTGTTTTTTTTTTTATCTTAGGTAAAAGAAACACAATTAAAAATCTTGTTTTATTCTTGCAGAGTGTATTATACATGTGCGAGTGTGAGAAAATGGAAAACGTTTGTCTGCCTGATATTTACTGAACCACCTCTGCACTCTGACTTTAAAGACTTCTGCAGTGGCTTTGTGGCTTTACTCTGACCTCCTGTTCCAGGTGTCGCACTGAGGCTTTGCATGGCAGCTGTGGTGCCAGCTGCTGCTCATCTCTGCTGTTCCTCACCGACAGCTGAACTCTGTTTTCGCTCAGACTCCATACTCTGAAAACACACACACACACACGACACATCGTCTGTCAGTGGTCAGTGATGAACTTGCTAAAGCAAGTAAAATGACTGTGGCTCCGCTGCTTTGTACACTGTGTGAATGTCTAATTCACAGTGGCTTTTAAGTGTCAGAAATGCAGCAGAACTGTGAATTTGCTGATGTTTTTTTTTGTCTAATATGCTCTGTTCAGCTGGTAACAGCATTTGTCAACAATATGAAGATAACATAAGGATGAACAGTATTAAAACCTAATGCCAACAACATGTCTGCATCCCCCCAGCCTAGACTAATCAGATTATAGAGATCGGAGGGGAGACAGACGTGCTGCTTATCTATTCCTGCAACAATTTGTAGCTTTATCCTCCAATAAGAATGACGGTTGCATAGATTAGTTTGGTAGAAGTTAGAACACACCAAACCTGTCATTTCACTGGGAACTACGTAGACTACAGAAGGATTTCTCTTAGATCATGTTGATGTAAAAAAAAAGAAGATTTAAACAGACACAGTGTTTTGAAAAATGTTTTTATAGTCTGGTCTTCTGGTTCTGGTTTGATCTGCATCCCCAGAACCAGACATGGACAAGTAGCAGGTTTCTACGTTTGGAGAAACAAACAGCTTTTATGCTCCTCTAATCTGGAACAAAGTTCCAGAAAACTGCAAGACTGCTGAAACGCTGAATTCCTGTACACTGTGTGCACAGTTATTAGGCAAGTCTTAGTTTTGGCCATATCATTTTTTCATGCATATTTTACAAATCTGAACTGTATAAATCTGAATGCTTATCGAATATAAATGTGTCAGCTGATGTGTATTTGTTTAATGAGGGAGTGTGGAGTCCAAGGAGATCAACACCCTTTGTCAAGTGTGCATAATTATTAGGCAGCTTCTTTTCTTCAGGTAAAATGGGCCGATAATGAGATTTAAGTGACAATGAAAAGTGCAAAATTGTAAAAAGTCATTCAGACATTCAGAGCGATGCAGCACTCTTGAAATTACTAAGCTATTGGGGTGTGATCACAGAACCATCAAACATTTTGCTGCAAATAGTCATCGAGGTTTAGGACTAAGGTGTGAATTGAGTTTAGGTTTCAGGTTAGGCACGTACTGGTAATGGTTGGGTTTACAGTAAATCCTGGTGAAGATAGACAGACAATATGTGTGTGTGTGTGACCCAGATGGATTGGTTATAATCCTCCACTAGTGCTATCAGACCAGTGTACAGCATGTGGTCTTGCAGTTATACACAACATGTGTCAAACTGGTATCTCACAGGCTGACTCTGACTATTTCTGCATTTTAAACCTTAACACTGCAACACGTGTTCACACTTTACTGCAAGTACCACAGTTGGTAGCACTGTGGCGTTGCAGAAAGAAGGTCGTAGGTTCAAATCCCACCCTTGGGTCTTTTTGCATGAAGTTTGCATGTGTGCAAAATTCAAGCAGGCAGTCTGCATGCAAACTGTATGAAGTTACATTTAATAATTCTCCAGGTACTCCGACTTCGTCCCACAATCCAAAATCATGACTGTTAGCTTAACTTGTCTTTCTAAATTGTTCTGTGCTTGTGTGCTTGTGTGTTTGTGTGCGTGAGTGTGTGGTTACTTTCCCTGTCTGTCTCTGTCCAGGGTGCACCTAGACTCTCACCCAATGACCACAGTAGATGGGGACTAAGCATAGTGCCTGTCCTGTCCCTGATGAAGAAAATGTCCTCTCATGAAATAATGCTGGGAATTGTTGAAAAAGCTCATGGGGATGAAGAGAGACGTCTCAGAGAATGCTTAGAGTTCTGTTCTTGGAGTGGCTCTCAAACAGATCCTGGACAGAACCATCTTTTTCAGATCCAGTGATCCTTTCAGCTCCCTTCACTATCTTCCCCAGGGCCCTCTTATCTACAACTGGACTTGTAGATAAGACAAGACTCAACCAGTGCTTTGCAGAACTGTCTGAAGATGATAGGAGAGAGGCCGATTTTACTATCCCAGCAGTGTTCCATCGTTAAGGACTCTGTACTTAAAAGAATTTAAAATAGACATGTGACATTCATTTTAATGCCATAAAACACATCCTCTGTGACGCTATTGTAACACTTGTCATAATTTAAATGTTTTCAATGCGTGACTTTTGTTTTTGAGTCATACGTTGCCAGGAAGCAGCGCTCCACCGCTATACTCTTTGCATACTTAGCAAAGCAAGATTACACGGTCAGTACATGTGCATGTGGCGGTTGCTCCAAGTCCCGTCTGTCGAGTTCTCCCAGAATATCAGCATCAGTTTTCTCCAGACTTTTAGATTAGATTAGATCTGGCCAAATGTACACTTTTCTGTTCCATGTCAGTGACAGTGAGAATCTGCAATATGTCGTGTTTTTAACATCAAGCATTGCATATTTAAAATGAATGTTCTTCTTTTGCTGATTTAAGAACTCTGAAAGAAACCATTATTAATTTAAGATTTCAAACTTAAATAATGATTAATGTGTGAAACCCTGAATGTCGACCTGGTTAGAAAGTATTGCTGATACGGAACTCATGAGTATTTTTTTGAAACCCACCTTTAAAAATACCGATGACTTCTTGATACATTAACACAGTTTTAATGTAGCCTATCAATGTCTAATAAATTCCCCGTTCATAACATCTAGACACTCTGCCTTCTGCTAACCACGGAGAGCTGAACAATAGATAACCAGACTGATAAGGAAATCCACTTAGTTTTGGTGCAAAATGGTTGCGTAACAGAAGCTCCTAGAAGTTTGAAAACCAAAGTGAAAGATGCTGTTAAAAACTATTCCCAAAACCTCTGACGACGATGAAAAGTTATGAAAACAAAGACGTCCAAATTATTTCTGTATTTTTAATAAGCAATCCAATCTTAAAGAATCAATGACTGCTCCAGAAGAGCGAAGTACTCACTTAGTACTCACTTAGTACTCACTTGGCTATGAACATTTTTCACAAAAACTTAAAATTGTGAAAAAGGAATTAACCTTTAGGGTCATAATGATGACATTTTTATGGCAAATCTAACACGTTCGTTGTCTCAGGTGAACAAAAATAAAAAAACATTCTAAAATCCGAATATTGGTAAGAAAAACAAACAATGTTTAAACTTCAACTTCCTGAGTGGAAGTGCCCTGAAACATTGGTGTTTTTTTGTTGTTGTTTTTTACAAAATACCACTTCCTTTTTGTCAATTTCCATTATGACAAACACATTCCAATGTAAGGAAAGAGAGCAAACTTTCAATTAGCATTCCTGTTGGTTGCTTTTGTGACCACATTACGCTATAAATGCATAATTGTAGTAAGCACGATTGACGTATTACATTTCGAAGGAAATGTTATGTGTTCTCCTGCATAAGAAAATACATCACTACTCTGAAGGAAATGTATCACAGTTCTACGCAATTACAAAACCACCTCAGCATGGTGATCACTACGTAATGGTGTCAGATTTAGATGCTGTGGATTTGACTGATGAGATAACTCACTTCAAGCATTGTATTTTTTATTTATTTATTATTTTTTTTGCAAGTCAGACATTTCCTCCTAAAAGATCCATCTGGGTTTATGTTGTAGTCCTGAATGACCAGCTGCTTTAAGTGGCATTAATTAAACAACCCATAAGAAGCTGTAGTTCCTGTTTGCGATTAGCTTCCTGGTAATCCCTGCTGCCTCAGACTGATGGGGGGATTTGTCCAGCCCTTTACTATGTATTAAACCTCTCCACGCTCTTGTCTGGCAGTAATCTGCTAATCATATCAGTGTTGCCTCACCAGCTTCACAAGATTGACCTGGGGGAACAGGAGTGCTTAAGTTTGTCTGTGTCACTCTTCTTGCTGCCTGCTAGTGGTTAAAATATCAGATCGAAGCTGATAGCATCAGAATGTTTATGCATCACCACAGACTAACCAAGTTTTCGGACTTGCACTGTGAATAGTTTTGCAAATGTATTTATACTTCTTGAACTTTTTTCATGTGTTTGTCTTTGCAAAATTGTGTGTATTGTACGTCATATGATTGCCGGACATAAAGGGGCACGTAAAAGGAACGAACATGAGTCATGATTTTCAAAATCGTTTACTAATAAGAGTCGGGGAAGTGTGGGGTTGATCTGTGTTTAGCTTCTCTGACTCAAATGTTTTGAGGAATGTCACCATTTTTACACATACAGAAAATATAGAGTAGTAAAGTGCTATATATAGTACAATATTTTGTTGCGAAATAACTCAGATTCATTCAATTTGGAGCGAGAGTCACATAGAGCACAGGGTTCTATGTTTTCAAGTTCTCAGTTGGATGTTGGCCTGGACTTTGACTGGACCATTCTAACTCATAAATGTGCTTTGATCCACCCCTATCTGAAATATTTTGCAGCTTCTAATAGTTTTTCTCCAAACATTTTCCTTCCCTGTCCCTTAAAGAAAGGCATTTTCACAGCATGATGTCTCTGCCACCCTGTTTCACTTTGGGGACGTTATATTTTCTATCACAGCTAGTGCTTTGCAACTAGCCCAAAAGGTTTGTTTTGATCTTATCTGATCACATCACTTTCTTACACACATTTGCTTTTTTTCCCCCCGCATGGCTTTATAGCAAACCTTAAAAAGGACTTTTTCAGGTTTGGTAGATTGAAAAGAACTGTTTGAGATGTTCAAACAGTTCTGTGATGTCAAAGAATGTGAAAAAATGCTACATTTTAATCATTTTTTGTCTGTAAAATCTTGAAAATTATCTGACTGCAGGCGTCCCATTCACGTGTTTCAAAGCAATTTTGCAGCAAATGTTTGAAGTTCTCAAACATAATAATATCCTCTTTAACTTTAACCGATGGTTTAACTTCCTCATGTCATGATGTCCAATATTATTTTAAAGATTTTGCTGTTTGATATTATCAACAGGAACATGAAAACTGAAAGGAAATGACTTGACATGAGTGGCATCCAAAACTGAAACTGCCAAATTACCAGAATCTTAAGGTTTTTGATGTTTTTGTAAAAAAACAAAACAAAAAAAAAACATTAAAGATTCTGATCCATTTTTCAAGTCAAATCAGCCAAAGTTATTGCAGAAAGAAATCAGATAAATTTCTTGCATCATCATAGTTTCAAGTAGCTGTAACTACTTTTGAACCTTAAAAGACAGCACACAGTCTGAGCATGGCTTTGCAGAACATGGTGCAGCTTTGAAAACATAGAGCAGCTCCTGCATTGTTTTTACATTTTAACAACCTGACAATACAATGCCAGGTAAAACCACAGCGGTGGCCTGTTTCACTTCATACACTGTCATACTTCCTCTTCCAGAACTTACAAAACCATGTTTAAACCTGTAAGCTTAAAATGATACAATTTGTCTGTGAAATTCACATTTCAGACAACGCGCTCCCTTTAATCCTCGCAGCTCTTTTTTGCTCTTGATGTTTCTGACCAACTAACATCCCTAAGCCCAAAACAAGTTGCGCACATCTTACCCCAAATTATCCCCAGAGAGTTCCAGCAGTTCAATTTCATCTGGACCCACTTCGTCTACTCCCGTGTGCCTCTGAGTCACGCTGCAGCATCCCATGACCAGCAAGGACCTTACGCTCTCAGTCCCGTCTCAGCAAGCCGCCGTCCGCACACTGAGAACCATCTGCAGAGGCACTCAGCCAAGCAGTTTGTGGCAAAATAAAACCAAGCAGATGACATGAAAAGTAGAGGAGTTGGGGGAGGTTGGGTTTAGAAGGGGATATTGTTCTTCAGAAGAGGAGGGGCAGCATAAGGAGACTGAGCACTAGTTTCCCCTTTCTAGCAGCATGCAGAGCATATTTCCGTAAACTCCTTAGAACAAAAGATGTCGCGACGCTTAAAGAGGTACTGAAGATAAAAGGTGGTAAGGTTTTTGGCAAGTCACAGTTCAGAAGTCGTTCCTTCCTGTTGAGAGGCAGCAGAGGACTGAGCTGCTTCCTCACTTTGCTTATTTGACACTGCACATGCCGGGGATCCGCTGCTGTGAGAAATGAAAGCTGCTTGTGATGTCGCTCCAAACGAAAGACAGAAAAGCTCTTACTCCTCTTCTTGTTGACAACATGAGTTCATTGATGCCTTTACCGAGAAGCAGGTGGATGATGAAGCAAACTTCCTGTTGGGAAAGATGTGCGGTCACGCTCACCCCATGTTTGCTGACTTCCACCCTGAATGTGGCTTATCAAGTGAGATAATTGCGAGTTATGACACAGCAAGGTTAAGAGCTACAATCAAAACAAGCTGCAACAGCTGTGAGGCCGGTGGCAGTCCTCCTGGTTGGAGGACGATGAGAGGGATTGTATACAGTTTGTGGAAGAACACAAATGTTGTCTCAACCTCTGTTGGAAATTAAGTCACCTGACAAAATGTATGTTTCCCCATAAACAAATCAAACAAAAACTATTTGCATTGGGAGGTTTCACAATTAAACAGAAGATGCCATTTTCAATAACTACTGCAGTTTCACAAATAATACATTCCTCCATCAGAATAGCATCTTTCATACCTAGTACAGGACCCTTTTGGTTATCGACTGCTCCATACATGATTCATAGCTTTCCTGGAGAATCTTAACCTACTCCTCATAGTCTCCACTTCTTTCATATTCTTAATTCAGGTGACCATTAGGGTCACTTTATTTTCCTTGGCTTCTTCTGAAACCAAGTCTTGACTGATGTTTTGGATTCTTCTGTTTAAAGCTCCTTTCATCCCCAAACTTGAGCTTCCTCATTGGTAGTACCACATTTTCCCTAAAGACTGTCTGGTACTTGACTGAATCCATCTGACAATCCACGTACTGCAGTTTGCCAGTACCAGAGGAAGCAGAGCAACCCCGGAGCATCACTGAGTCGATGCAATGTTTCAGCGTAACAAGCCGTACCCCTCATCTACAGATCTGAAAAGATCCGGTTTTAATTCATCGCTCCACAGAACAGAACACCCAAAACCCTTTGGTATTGTTTTTTGGTCAGTGTTGGTATCCATCTTGAAGTTCAGGCAAGAAGCCCTTCAGTGTTTATTATGTGGTAACTAAAACCAACATGGTTGCTGCCACCAAGTCTTGCTACACGTCTTTGGCGGTCAGCAAGGGGTTTTGGTCAACCGCCTCCTCGACGACAGTCATTAATAGCTTCCTCTTTTAGCAATGCCTAAGTGGTGAAGGCACCTTCATTTTAAACTTGTGAAGTATATTTCCAGCTGCATCTCTTGATACATTCAGAGCTTTTTCCATCTTTTTTATTATCTGGCCTTTTAGTGTAAAATAGTGAGTTCTTCTCTGACTGTTCGGACAATTCTCCTGACAGCCATATTTCTACGACATCTAAAACTGTAGTCCAGGTACTTACAGTTTTCTATCTCAAACACACCTCATGGAACTAATGAAACCCTTGGCTGATTGCATCAGGTTTACCTAAGACACCACTGGGTTTAGTAATATTACACTGCAAAGTCAAATTTCTTTTAAGTCATGTTTGATACATACATTTTTATAACAACTGAATGTGGCATAGTTTCTTGACTGCTATAAAATGGCACTATGTGCCTTCCTGTGCAGAGGAAAACAATAAGAACAGACAACGTTGTGGAAGACAAAGGCCGCCTTTATTGTCATCCAAAACTTTTCCACCTGCACTGCTCAGAGATCACATTTGTTTCCATCGCTGTTCCTTTTTTCTTCTGTACCCTGATCTGACTGCGTACCGTTTGAGTTTTCATCAGAAGGCCTGCAGACAGAACTGCAGTCACCTGGGTTGCAAACAATGACAGAAACATGGTGATCTTTCACTTCTGCTAAGCCTTCGTTTGCTTCCCATCATCTTCGGCTTTCAAACGACCCTCAACAGAATTGCATTTGCTCAGCTTCAGTCTGACTTGAGGTGCTCTGGTCTTCCTCCTGACAGCCATTGGGCATTCACCTACTGACGCTGCGCTTTGATGAAGAGGTGATGTTTCTGTCTGAGTGACTTCAGTCAGAGGATCCTCCTGTGATGCAACAGTCCCTTTTGTGATCTCTGTCCTGGTCTTGTGCTCTCTGGGCTTCCTGTTGTTTTTAGCTTTCTGGCAGACATCACTGCTGTCGGTCCTCTTGTTGTCGACATGTCCTAAGACACCGCTGTACAGCAGTACAAAGTCCTGTTGACTGACTAAAGGAAGGATTTCCTGCCTGAGACGACACTTGTTGAACAGCTCCAGAGTTAAATCTAGGCAGAAAAAGCGGTAGAGGAAATGTTTAGATCTTTTAGCAAACGTTAAGTGCCAAGAATGAGAAATCCAGCTCATGCATAATGAGTAAATGTGTTTTGAATTAAGCTGTATGAAGAAAGTTGAATGTGAATTTAAAAATCTTTTAAATGATACTGGCTAGTTATTTTGTGGAGGAGTAAAAACGTGAAAATGAGACTTTAGTTAACTGTATCTCATATTGTCAGTCTTAAAAACAACCCTTATCGATTTAAAATAGACCAATAAAAACCGGAAGCAGAAAAGCTTGGATAAAACAAGGTTTCTGTCAGTCTCAAAACTTTTGACAGGTTGAAATGCTAATTTATGGAAACATAATATGAGTAAGCAGTAGGTAGAAATAAAATTGGAAACCGAAGACTGGTTACATTATATCTCAATTGTTAAAAAATGCTGAAGTACAGGGAAATGTTTAGTCAGGAGGAGAGATCCTAATTAACATCCACAATGTAATTTTATAAGCCCTGGAGGCAAAACATGTATTTTGCCAGCATTTCTGCTAAATGTTAAGAATCATTAAAAAAAAAAAAAAAAAAAAAAAAAAAAAAAAAACTAAACCAAAAATTAAAAAATTAGGAAAAATTTTAAAGATTTTTTTTTTTTTTCCTCCCCAC
>NW_015114829.1:14384-28729 GCF_001443285.1 Poecilia latipinna
AAAAAAAAAAAAAAAAAAAAAAAAAAAAAAAAAACTGAACCTAAAATTAAAGTCTTAGAGAAGAATTTGAAGATCTGTTCCTTTATCACTTCTCCAGCTGCATTTGCTCTGCTTTGTTTTCATATGTGATTTCTCGTTCTGCTTCAGGAAGTGCAGTTATTATTAATCGTGGAAAAAACCAGAAGCTCCAAAACCCCGACAAAAATAACCGTCTGCTGAAAGGAGTGATCCTGAAACACCCCGTGTCAAAACAACTTTCAGCTGAGATGGACTAGATGTATGTTTACAAAATTAAAATCCAAAAGATTAGTTGGCTAAAGTCTGTAGTTAGTGTAGGTGTCAAAGTTATTTAATTCATTTGTGATTGAACTCAAGTCACATGATGACATTCTATGTAACCTGTTTGTTGTCAAGTAAACTAACTTAAATTCAAGTTGTTTTTCCAATAATCGATGTACAGCAACCATAAATTTAAATGATGGTACTCTCAAAAATGTGTTTAAACAGGACTCAAAAAGTCCAAAAAGTATTAAATTCAACTTGTAGAAGACTTCTTTTAATCTGAACAAATATGTAAAACTTTCAGCTTGCCATAAAGAAAGGCTGTAAAACAAACACTTCACCAAGGGAAGAAGTTGGGTCTGAAGTAGAAATGCTCAAGTCGACGTAGCACAAAACTGTAGCTAAGCAGACGACTATGAAACAACACTTACAGAACATTGGGGAGGTTTCACACTTAAGTTACTTAAGAAATTATGCAGTAACACATTTCATACCCGGAACTATAAAAAAATAAAAAAAACTTGTGCTCAAAGTCTGCAGAATGTGCTAAACTGACCCAGAGCTTCTCCAACAGTGCGGGGTATCACCTCCTTCAGCACCTCGCAGTTTCTGTGTAAAGCTGGATTACAGTTCATTTCCAGAAGCCACACCTGGAAGCGTCACATGAAGACATAATTTACGAGCACATTTATATCCAGCTCTGCCTCAGTAATTTAAAAAATCCACCTTGAAGTCCTCGTCGATCATGAAGTCGCAGCCAATCAAGTCGAAGAATCCAGGCCGGCAGTCTAACTTGGTCTTGACGGCAAAGAAACACTGGGTCATGATCTGTTGCATGCGCTTCTGATATACGAACAGAAACAAAATATATCCATAAGTTATATGGATATATAACTTATAGATCCATATATAGATATTTATATAAGAGCCATACGTTGTCATGGCTCAGGGTCAGTGTATTTTTCAGAATCTACTCATCGGCCAAGCTCGTGTGCACAAACAACAAATTGGACAAATTTGCCAGCACTGGATCTTCACAGTGGATCTTCCAGCAGGATAATGATCAAAAATATATGATCAAATGACAGAATTAGTTTAGCAGACCTCACACCAGACTTTATCTAATATGTTTTTTTTTCTAAGTGAAACTTACAGTGGAATATTGTCACTGCTATAAAAAATAATTTGTTTCAATGAATTTCCCATCCTTGTCTCAATGTGTCAGTGTTGTATAGATTTCATATTCTACTTCTCTAACAAAGCTAAACATTTTATCTCTCAAAGATAAACGAGTTCCCTTAGTGCTCTCTTTAAATAATCTGATGCCTTAGTGAGTTTGGCCACATTTTAATATGTCATCAAATTCATGATGCAGACACTCGGTGCGGTTATGCGTCAAACTCGCATCTAGATTTACAACTGAGATGAATCAGGTTTCTGAAGAAAACAAATAGGTAGTGGTTAACTTTACAGACCATAAAAGATGCCACAATCAAGGTTTAGAGTTTTATTTAAGAAAGCTAAAGCTATAAAAATAAAAAAATAAAAAAAACAGCTTATTACAATGTATGTCAGTATGGAGGAAAAGCAACCTGTAATATTTCCTGTTTAGCCATAAGTTGATGACTCTTCATACAGAAATGAGCTCATGTAAAACTAACCACATTCTCAATTAGCTTCCAGTGCCAACTACCACTTCTGTGCTGGTAATTGGTCCCTGAGAGCTGCAGCACACCACAGACCTCACCGTAAAGGCTCCCAGCACCCAGTCCCTGGGCAGACCCTTGGCAACCTGAAGCCTTTCGTTGACGTAGGCGTTGAAGCTCTCCATAGACCAAACAGTGTCCTCCTTTACCTGGCTGTACAAAGGGTTTCTCTTCTGCATGTACTGGAGACAAACAGCAGGGGGAGAAGAGACACACAAAACAGAAAAGTGTAGGCAGCAACTTGTTTTAAAAGCCGTTGAATGACTCAGTATTGTGGAGACGCATGACTTTTTTTTTTTTTTTTTTCTTTTCCGCTCAACTACAACACCTGGCAGAAACTAGGATGTAAAGAAGGGAAGGAAAACAAAGCAATGAGGATGTTGGATGAATGATTTCAGCTGTGTTCCACTGTACAGCTAGTATCGTATACCTCTCCTCTGTTAACCACTCGACAAAAATGTTCTTTAAAGTTATTTCATATTTTCCAGATTTCAAATAGAAAGCCAAATCAACTCTGCTTGTATTTCTTTTTAAAATGCTTTGCTTTGGAAGTACCCAACAAGAAGATTAAGACTTAGGTGTGAATTGAGTTGGATTACGTCTAATGATAGACTAGGATTAGTGTTAGTTAAGTACTAGTACTGATTAGGTTTAGGGTAAGAAATTAATGAAAAATGAATGAAAATCAATTCAAAGTCCCTGTGAAATTAGAAAGACACACTATGTGTGTGCGTGTGTGTGTGTGTGTGGTGTGTGTGTGTGTGTGTGCGTGCGTGCGTGCGTGCGTGCGTGCGTGTGTGTGTGTGTTTGTTTGTTTTACCTGGTTGGTGAGGTGAGCAGAGAGGTTTTTGGATGTGGGATCGTAGACGTCACACGTCAGTCGGACATACCCATGACGAAAGAAGACCATGTAGGGCGCAGTGGAGGCAATGAGAAGGTAAGAGCGCACATCAAACTTTCTGTCATTTAGTAGAAGGGGTTTCTGGATGTAACTGAGAGAAAAAATATTGTAAGACGTTACATTTCTTTTTTTAGCAATGTGGCCTTTAAAAAAAAGTGTGTTAAATATATTGAAATGTATTTAAATGTAGTTTTTAGTTGCGTGACCATGGCTAGAAGTAGAGGAAGGGATTGCAGTCAGTCCTTCCCCTTGTAAGGCTAATTTGTTTTACACTTTGACAACCAGGTGTTCACCTACCGCTGGACGATGTGGGGCTGAATCCGGCGGTGAGGCGTCCTGCGGTCAGCCTGGAGCTCCTCCATCTTCTGTAGCTTCAGTCTGAATTCGGTCACATCCTCCTGGTTCTTCAGGAGGAAGATTCCCTTGCCCCGGTTCAGGCCTGTGGGCTTACAGATCCACATGCTGCTCTCTGTCTTCTTCAAGTCTGCCACCACAAACACGGCCACATCAATTACCCATCAACCTGCTATTAAAACAGTTTGTTCTTCTGTTGTACAGGAGCAGGCACGTCTGGGTAATTGTTTATCATATTTTGTCCTGGAGCTGTTTCAGTTGCTCCTGTAAGTATATGAGGTTGGCACCGAATGAAGCCTCTTTAGTTTTGCAGTCAAACATGAAGGATTAGTCACAGTCAAGCCCTTTCAGGTACAAAACATGTCAAATTATTATTCTTTTAAATAATACTTTTGTGGTCGCTTTCCAAAATAAACACACAAAACACAAATCTGATGAGAATGGTAATCAGGTAAACCAGGAGTGGAACATTTGATTTTGAGTTAAGTTGTAATTGTTAATGCTTCTTACATTTTACTGCTGCTTTGTGACGCCTATTGCAGACTTTTACTCTAAGGGGAAAATTACTAAATCTGTTTGTGAGTTAGCAAATTTCTAGATTTGAATCTCGTCACAAATACAATCTAAAGATCGACAGACAATTTCTTTGACTGCATTGTTTGCGATGGAGGTTTAAACCACATGCACAGTCAGCTGTGAAACCAAGGACAAGAATCTGTCTTTCCATGTCATTTTTGATAAATTGAATTTAACATCATTCAGTTTGTCGCAACGTCTGTTTTGTGCGTTTGATGTTTTCTACTCTTGCTTTTCACTTTCAGTCAAAAACTAGAGTATACTTACTTAAATACTTATTATGTAAGTAAGTTTCAATTCACAACACGTCATCTGAAGGCACGTCACAGAAAAAGTTATTGAAATCCACATTAATGCTTCGTATCAAACAAGGCAACAAGTTTAGTTCATTACTCAGATTAGTTTGAAAATACACCAAATTGTATCAACAAGTAAAAAACAAAAAATTAAGCAAGTGTTATCATTTTTGTCAGTATGCGATACAATAACTTTGAGAGAAAAGATTTGAAATTACGTTGCAAGCATTGAGAATGGTTTCTGAATTTACTTCTTCATTACTTATAACTTTGTAATGAACCACTTTTAGAGGGGATTTTCAGGGTCTTTGTTTCCAGCCAATTTCTTCCCATTCTTCCAGCTGGGTTTATGACAAATACAAGAGGTTACAGTTTAATAGACAGAAAACGTCACCTCACTGCTATTTGCTGAAAACTTGGCATAGCGTAAATAATTAACCGAAGAAGGATGGCATTTGTCAGGTCTCGTGTCAGGTATTTCATTTTTTTTTTGTTTTAGTTTATTAAACAACATTCAGGTACAGTTATTCTGTTCATCGCAACATTTCGTCTATCTTCTATGTGTCCACTTACTCTTGCTTACTCATATTCCTGGTTTTCTTAAGCATACACAGCACAGAACATGAGAGGGAAAGGCAGGCTGAAGAAATGGGTTTTAGGATATCTGCACAATACTTTACTGTGGAAATGTACTAATGCTAAGCACACACACACTTTGGAAAATTGTAGCTCACACCCACCTGCAAACCCTTGTTGATTATTTCACAGTGCAGAACATTTAATAAGAGACTTGTGCAGAGACTTCAGCGTAAACTGTTTCACACCTTTAACATTTATAGTTTGACTTTGTTATTTTCATCTTTTATTCTTCTTCTCTTGTCTATCCCATCCGTCAGCCAGAGATCTAAACCAGCTGTTTGAGTCCTTCTCCTGTTTGCTCAGTGATAGCTGTGTTTGACTAACCTGTACTCCACTTAGCACAATGTGTTTGTGATGAACCAATCAATCTAGATCCAGTCATTTTTATCTCCAGGTTCCAGCACGACATCAACTGTGTGGTATTTTTTTTTAATTTATTATTATTGTAAGTTAGGAAAGAACTCCACCTGCTTCTCATAGCTTTGTTCAGCGCGGCAGCAGTGCTGCGTTCAGGATCTTCTTGTTTGTGTCTCAGCCCTGCCCTCTGCTGACTCATCGCCATGGCAGCAGCATGCTACCCTAGTGATTTTATCAGGGCCTCATGGGAGGTGAAGTGCATTATTTTCCAACGTTTTCAACCCCTTGATCAAATACTCTCCCAGGCAACTGTTGTCCTAACACCATCAAGAACAAACTTCCTTTCACTGTCATGCTCACAAGCAGTCACGTATGATTAATCTTTGAAATGAAGCCAGCAAACGTGGGGTATACCCAGTTTAACCAGCAAATAGTTGTCATTGCAGCGGGACGTTAGGTTGATGCACGCAGGATGTGTTTTACCTGTTTCACCCTCCTGTGGGGCGATGCGGGAAAAGAAATCCTCCCTCTCTTCCTTCACATCCATGCGGAACGTTGTGGGAATGAACTCCTCCATTTTCAGCCTCCTGGAAGGGACAATTTTTTTTTTTTTTTAACAAATAAAAATCTGAAAAAGTGTGTCATGTACTCGGTCAGATCCCTTTACTTTAATCTGATAACCGTAAATAAAATCTCAGCCAGTCCATTTCCCACAGTAGTCACTTAGCTAGTAAAAAGAAAAGAAAAAAAAAAGTCCACTTGTGAGTATTTTAATCTCAGTATAAATGCAGCTGTTACCTGAAAGGTTCAGGCTCTTAGCTTAGGGCGTTTTCACACCTAATAGTCTGGTAGACTCAGTTTGATTGGGGACCAAAATTTGATACATTTATTACATTTTCAGCTGGTAGCGTTTGGCTTTCACACAGCAAACAGTCCAAACCCTTTGAAAAGCCTGCTCCCCCAAAGAAAGGGAGAAACTGGCTGGTTGGTTTACCTGTGTCCATTTTTGTATCTGATTTTGCTGGTTATTCTCTCAAATTCCCGCAGGCTGTTCAGGAGGCCGATTTTAGTGGTGAGAACCATGTTGTTGGGAATCTGGAACACCAAGTGTCTACCTAGAAACAAAATGTGTGAATTTATCATTTTAGTAACGTGTGTGTGTTTTTGTTTTTTAGTACAGTTTAAATTGAGAGTTTATCTTGTATTGTCTTGCTCTGCGGTACCTTGCTTGAAGCGGCTGTAGTTAATTTGAGATTTGGTCTCGCACCACTTGAGCCTGAAATCTTCCCTCTGCTTGTTATAAATTCTCTTCCATCCTCTCCTCTCGCAGTAGCCGCACACACTGCGAGAAATCAGCCACAAACACAGAAGCAAACAAAAAAACCAGAGGTAAGAGCGGAGAATGAGTGAAAACTTTTCCCCCTTTGCAATAAAACAAATGATTTTGTGACTTTCTAAGGGGCTTTCATGTTGAATCAGATAATATTTCTGTGTTTCACATCTCTTGCTCACACTTCAGCCCCATTGGTTCCTCCAAAGAAGTAGAACGGCCCAAGTCCACGAGGCTCCTCTGTCTTGATGTCTTTGTCCTGTCCTTTGTTAGAGCAGGGCCCCGGGCCCCTTGATTTGGACCTGTGGAAGCTGCCCTCCACTTTGGATCCACCTGATGTTTTAAAACATACAGATAACCTTCACATTGCATATTTCAACAAATACACATCATGCCTTGTAACAGTATGAATGTGCAAGTTTTTCCACATTTCCTCACATCACAACAACCTTAATTATTATTATTATTATTATTTATTTATTTATTTTTTCAATTCAAATCTGAAAAAAAAGTGTTGAGCAGCTGCATTCTTTCTCCCCACATGTTGACTGTGGAGGAGCTGCAGAAATTCAAAGGTCTGGAAGATTTGTTAAAATGACAAGCAGGAGCTCATCAAATCAGTTTTTTATGAAAGAGTCCCAGGAAGACTGCAACTGTTAAGCTGCTCAGAGCTGATCCTCTGCAAGAACACAAAGTCTTACCAAGTATATTTGCTCCAGTTTCTAGTGTAGACATCTTACACTTGAAATGAGGCCAAACTAACTCACAAGTAAATTTTCAGAAAGACACAGGAGCTTGTTTTAAGTCAGTAATTCCTTAATAAAGGTGATTAAACCAGTAGGACATCCGGATAAATACTCAGTGTGTTGACAGAATATCAAACTACTTGTATAACGGCTTGCTCTGCTCTCTCTCTCTCTCTCTCTCACACACACACACACACACACCTGTCTGTCCACATTGTCTCTTCTGCTTGACAGAGAAACATGAACGTCTCCTTCCCTCCTCCCGAGTCAATGCCCCCTCCATGTGGGCACACTCCAACCCTTCTGATGTCATTTCCTGTGAGTCCCAGCAGTCAGGTGACTCAGACTGTTCTGTTGTTGGCTCCTCCTTCCCTCCATAAAGAATCTGTTTGTTTTCCTTTTCCAGTCTGTCTTTGCTGTACATTTCCTGGCAGCGCTCAGATTTTATGGCCTCTTGCATAAGGACTTAGTAGATCTTCTGTAATGTTAAAATCAAAAAGTTCAATGTATTTTATTGGGTTTTCAAGCAAATAAAAACAACACAAAGAAATGCATAGTTGAGCATTTGAGGTAAATTGATTGAGGTTTCTTGGTTTTGTTTTTAGACTGACATTTTTGCCCATGTTCTCAGGAATAGCTGAATCAAATGGGTGTGTTTTTTCCATTTAAACTATTAAATGACGACTATTTTTCATATTTTCCTCTATTCCTGTTCTCAGAAGTCACACATTGGCTGGCGTCTCTGTGTCACCTTCTTGGAAGGAGCCTCCACCTGAGCTTTTCCTGTCAATACCTTCAGGTTTTCTTTCTAGAGATGATTCACTTTGTCATGTTTTTCTGTTTTTAGGCTGACCTGGACTTTTTAATCTCAGAGTTTATCCGTCTTGCTTTCTTGTTAAATATATTCACAGAAGGACATACTGCTCCCTTTTTCTGCTGTTTTTTTTTTCCACATAGAAAGTAAAATACTCCTGGATCAGTTCTTCTGTGTTTTTTGTGTCTGCTCTGACTTCCCAAACCTTCAATTGGTAGAATACCTCCTGGGGCTCTCAAAGTGCCAGTTTTTACTGGACATTTCCTACTACTATAGTCATTCCTTTTCACTGTCGCCACATGCATGCTCAGTATGAGTGACTGCTGCACAGTTAACACCTCTACGCAATTAGCTCATCTTCTTAGGTGGAAAACTTTTCGTTTGCCAATTAATTGGATTTGAATGCATAATAACTAAGATGAATGCATATTATTGAATTAGAATGTGTGTTTTTGAATTAATTAAACTGATATAAACAGATCTTAAAGTGGACATTGTCTCATGTTTTTTATGTCTTTAGAGAGCCTTGAAATGTTCAAAATTAAACCAAGCCCTATTTTGTCCTCTTATGCCAGACTTCATGTTCATTAACCCCTATCAAGCTTTTATATTTATAATAATTGTAGTTATTTTTGTGGTTCAAAATTATGAATTGTTTTGTGTTGTTTATTATGTAGAATCCCAATAAAAACCATGAATCTTGCTTATAAGATAATAAATCTATAGGAGCTCAGAGTTGTCAGACAGAGAAGTGTCATATTTAAAAAAAATGAAAGCATAAAATTAGACTGACAAGTCATGATCCAGTGAATTACTATATAGTGGACTTTTATATTTAATTAACTCAAATTTAAAGCAACTTTAAACATACAATAAAATAGCAGATATTACACAAATTTAAATTAAAAGTATTATAGAGAAAACGCCGACCAGCAGCACTGAGTTTACATACCTATGACTCCATGTCTAACACGTCTTGAAGGCAGAGTTTATGGAAACCTCTCTAAGCCGATTCTTCTTCATCCACCTCCACTCTTATTGACCACCTGCAAAACACAAAGGAGGAGAAACAACAAACTTTGCAGGAAATCACATTTAAGGTCTGCAGTTTTACCCTCCAAAGTAAGCTAACCTGGAGGGCTAATGTCAACAACAGCAGCATTTACTGGCTTTATGGGTCTCTTAGCAACAGTTGCCATTTGTAGAATGAATATTACAACAACAACAACACCTGAAGACAAACTCACAACTCATGTTTAATGTATTCCTTGCATACCCCCGTCTAAGTTTAGCTTCATTCAATATTTATCTCCAGTAAGCCTTTGCTCTGTGAACCGTATGGTAAACTTAGAGGAGGGTGTCGGTCAGAATGGTATTATATGCTGGTCCAGAGGGTTAAACAGCATTTTAACCTGCTCTTTAACACACAGTGTGTATTATTTCATAAAATTGAAACGTGTGTGTGTGTGTGTGTGTGTGTGTGTGTGTGTATATATATATATATATATATATATATATATATATATACATATATATATATATATATATATATATATATATATATATATATATATAACTCCTAAAACATCAGAATCAGTTGCAGTCATTAAGATCAACATTAGTTTGTGCCGATGACTCAGTTGACGATATCGTTAATCAACCTCTACTGACAAATTCAGAGCCAAAGTATGCAGTTGAGCAACATAGCATTTGTCTGCTTGCAAGGCAAATCCACTAATTCCCTTCTGTCTCTGTGATTTGACTCAGGAGGAAACACCCAGGCCCAACTACCGTTGGAAATTATGAATAATCCCTTCCCTTCCCCACAAAAGCACAATAATTGACAGGAGGCGGGCGCCTCTATGACCCAAAACCATATAATTATGCATCTAGCATGAAAAAGTCATACATCCAACAATTTTAGGACCACATTGTTGAAAACATTTTGTGGATTTTAAATGTACTCAGGGCAAAACAAGTAAAATTGTTAGGTTTTTTTTTACTTACTTTTTTTTTAAGAATTAGCAAATTTAGGACAACAACCACAAATATGCTACATTTTATTACTGTAAGGAATAAATTATTTTCCCAAAGCTTCATTTTAGAAAAAAAGTGAGTATGATGTGAGGCCAATCTTAAAGGGATGTGCTGTGGTTTTTAAGTTCTGTTAATGAACTTGAGTCTAAAAAAACATTGATTTAAATACTATTTTGTGAACCCCTAATGCCATCATTACATTAGCATTTTAGCAGATGTCTACAAAAAGCCAATAATTATTCACACAGGAAGTACAATTCCACTCTGAGTGGCAGCAGTGGCTCTGCTGCCCTCATTCAGGTTTTCATTTTTGAAACTTTCACGCCAGCGTTTTTGGCCAGGGGAAAAAGCTTTTTTCTCCAACCTTTCCTTCTGCGTCTGGATGCTGTGCAGCTGGATCGTTTTTTGTTTTTTTTTGCCAATGCTTTTTATGCTTTGTTCTTGTGTTATGATGCGTAACCGTAGCAACAAGGTGGTTTACAACATGGAGCAGTTGATTAACATGAAATAATATCACAACGTGAAACCAGAAATTCCAGAGTAGCTGAAAAGGAAGCAGTGTGGATGCAGAGCGGGAGCAAACAGGAGAGAGAGAACGAGAAAGTTCAAACTGACACACAGATCTGAACATTTACAACTCAAAGATCCTCGTTTTGTCCTCAGTCCAAAGCTTAGAGGCGCATATTTTAAATTACCTTTTGTGAAACACAATCTTGTCATTTTTGATACATGTGTATTATAGGAAATCAGGTGTCACTTTTAAAGAGTCACTGTTTTACTTCTGCTTTTAAGGTGATGCCTTTTTTTCTACGGACCGCTTCGCACATCGGCTAAAAGGAAAAACCATCATGTTTTAGAGTTTTACAGCGCTGTTGGGGTTTTAAAGTGCCTTCGGCTGTGCCTGGATTTTAGTTTATTTCAGTTATTATTATAATTTTTTATTATTTTTTTTGCATTATGTAATGAAATGTCTTGCGCTTGAGTACAGATGCAGAAGCACAGTTATTAGAGGCAGACCTGCCATGTTCCTGTTTAGCAGAGCTTTGTGTGGAGCCAGTGTCAGCCACACCTTGATAAAGAGCCGCCATCTGATAGACACACCGTGCAAAGTGCTGCGTAGGTGGACAAAGAGAACAGGCTTGTTTTACAGCCCCGTCGACCTCGTGCTTCAACATATGCCAGCAGTCTGTGTGCATTTGTCTGGGTTAGGAAGAGACATCAGAATAAACAACGCCATTATGCGTTTATCTTCGGTATTTTCCATCAGGTTTGATGAGCTTAGTGGCTTTAACGTAACTGAAAATATGTTAGGCATCATTTAGAAAGGAGTTTTGAATTCAGTTTCCCATAGATGACTTTACAGACTCCAGCTTATCAAAGCTAAGGATCACTGTTGTAGTTCTTTAACTCACTTCAAATAATTCAACCACATCAAACAGATTCAGCAACAACTTCCAGAGGGTGAAAATGTTGGTTTTCTCAGACACATTGATTATTACATGGAAACTGGGTGCGTGTGTGTGTGTGTGTGTTTCAGTCCGTCTGTCTCGGGGCGGTTACGCTATAAGTTAGGTGTGTGTATGTGTGTGTGTGTGTGTGTGTGAGTGAGTGTGTGTGTATTTGGAGATTCGCCCATTCTCATGTCATCTCAACTGCCTGCGACTGGGAAGTGGTCAGCAATTACCGGGATGCAGCCTGCAGCAATGGTGTCCCTGCTCAGCCTATTATTTGGAGGGATTCTCCTTGTCGAGGTGTTATATGGGAAGACATGGAGTTGAGTTACGTTGTAAAGAAAAGTCTGTCTCAATAGGGCCTCCCTTTCCCCTCCTATTCATGATTTCCTTATAGAATTACACTGGGCAGAGCGTATGAGGCCCATTCTAATGGAGAGAGGGGGTCATTTTGTTCCCAGGGTACGCATACGCTTATTTCATCTTGTACAAAAAACCATCACTGACATAGCGATATTGTGCAAATGTTTTCCCTACATATGTTTATCTTGACAGTTTGTATCAATGCTGCTTTTTTTGTGGGTCAGAAATTCCTGAAATGTATTTATGTAAGTCTCTCCAATAGCTTTACTCTACTTCTTGGACTGAGCTTGTTTTCTGGATATGGCATGCCCAGTTGGTTAAGCTTCTGAACTGATGTCATTGAATAAATTAGCTGCACCCCGTAGAGCTATGAAAAGACATATGAATCATAGATAGATGGAAAAAGACTCACAGTTTACATCAGGAGACACTGGTAAATAACTAGGGCAAATATAACCAGGAGAAGGAAAAACTCCAGTATAGCCTCAGGATCCACCAATTAAAGTGCATGTGCACTGAGAGCGCTGAGCTCTCTACAGATGGCGGCTTCTGAGCAGTTCAGAGCTAGGTCAGCACTTGAATGCTTTGCAAACATGAACTTTGAAGGAAATAGTGTTTGCCATGTTGCTCAAGTGAGTCTAATCTAACACGTTTTGCGACATTCAAAGGAAAAGTCTGCGTTTTCAAAGGAAACATTAAAAATGAAAATAAATCCCTGCACATTAAATTCACGCGTGCCATTATAGGTGAGAGAATACTGTACAAAAATACCATAGAAAAGCAAGATTGATTTGGTTTATGATAGAAAACCAAACCAATCAGTGACCATTTGGGTGTCACTAGTAATTTTACTGAGGTGCATTCTGCAATGAATCGGCGATTTTGACCCAGAAAAGTTGCATCTGACTCACAACCTGGAGCCATCCTTTCATTCTTATGATGTGGTTCATGTGTTGGGTTTGACTACACCGTACGTTAAAGCTGAACACGTTATACCACATTTTCAAAATGTCGTTAATGAAAAGCAACATAACCGTTAATAAACATTCCATGAATCTTTCTAAATGTAGGGCCTACATATTATCCTTAAGTACATAGTGTGATTTCGCACTAACTACTGGTGTGGAGTTACAGCAAACATCAGCTAAAAGATTTCTGCACTCACTGGAAGATTGACTAAAGGAACAATATTTTGAAGTTAAGATGTTAAGATTTCCACGTCATTTAATCATCAGTAATTTCTCTCAGCATCTTTATCAAAATTAGTATTAGTTTCTGCAAATCAGTTATTAGGTCTAAACTGTGACCAACATAGAAAATTACCATCAGGACTGCGTTACTTCTGCAGCGTTCTACACCCTAAAAAAAAGGACTTCACAATTTGAACTACTGAAAAACGGTAAATATTAGCACATTTGATAAGTAAACATCTGATGGAAAAGTTGGCAAAATGAAAATCAGTATAATAGCCTCTGGCTGTATGGGTCAAAGGGTCCAAACCCCAATGTAAAACAATTTAACTTTTCTTCTAAATATTTAAATATATATTGTACAAAAGAAACGTGTCAACAGGTCATATTGTTCAAATCGATAATTAAACTGAACGTGGTGGTGTTGCTTTTAGTTCAATCAGTTGCAACATGTCACACATTTGAGCAGACAGTTAAAACTAAAACAAGTTGAGTCAAAGATGCTTCATCAGTAAACTGGTCTACAGAAACTAAAGTGAAAGAAAAAGTTTAAACCACAATGATTATTTGATAAGGATAATGCAGAACCAATTCTGTGTTTCAAATTAAATAACTTTGAAATTTAAGACAGTTTTTGTTTTTTTTTAATATCAAGTTTCCACAAAACGTTACATTTTGCAGTGGTTCATGATGTTGGTTTGATCTGAGCTGTGTTTGCCTGCCGGTAATGTTCTGTGATAATATCTGAGAAGTGAAAGTGAAACAGCTTCTTTTTTCTTTTACTTGCAGCATAGAGAAGATAACATGTATGAACAAAATGAACTTTACACCTTTAACCTAAAAAGAAATAGACGACACTACACGTGAAGATGGTTTAGTAAACTTTTGGTAACACTTTATTTGAAGGGGGTTGAATAAGACTGACATGACACTGTCATAAACATGAATAAGCCTTCATGAATATTTATGACTGTTGTCATAAAGCGTCATTCGGTAAATTATGACACTTTTAATACAAAGTTGACATTATTCAAAATGTCTTTGTTATGACAACTTGACATTAACTAAGAAATCATTACTGTTTAAACTTTACCTTTAATAACAAAGTTACCTAATTTTTAAAGTGCAATCAGTAATACTTTTATAACAAATTTATATCAGTAATGATTTCTTGGTTAATGTCAAGTTGTTATAACAGAGACATTTTGAATAATGTCAACTTTGTATTAAAAGTGTCATAATTTACCGAATGACGCTTTATGACAACAGTCATAAATATTCATGAAGGCTTATTCATGTTCAT
>NW_015114829.1:31558-51454 GCF_001443285.1 Poecilia latipinna
ATGAACATGAATAAGCCTTCATGAATATTTATGACTGTTGTCATAAAGCGTCATTCGGTAAATTATGAAAATGTCTTTGTTATGACAACTTGACATTAACCAAGAAATCATTACTGTTTAAACTTTACCTTTAACAACATAAAGTTACCTAATTTTTAAAGTTTAATCAGTAATACTTTTATAACAAATTTATATCAGTAATGATTTCTTGGTTAATGTCAAGTTGTCATAACAACGGCATTTTGAATCATGTCAACTTTGTATTAAAAGTGTCATAATTTACCGAATGACGCTTTATGACAATAGTCATAAATATTCATGAAGGCTTATTCATGTTCATGACGTGTTTGTGACAGTGTCATGTCAGTCTTATTCAACCCCCTTCAAATAAAGTGTTACCAAACTTTTTTAGTAATTCAGTAAAAGTTTTTAATATATAACTTTTACAGATACAGGTTGGCTTAAGTAGCCAACCTGTATCTGTAAGCTTATTGCTTCTTTTTGTTTTGCTTTTTACAAGAAGCAGAACGAAGCTAAATGTTAATGTTTTTCTTCTTAGCTTATTTTCAGAATGACATCTACATCCTGACAAAAATGTCTATTTATACACAAGTAAATAAATGTAACTGTGTGTGTTTTTCACTTTAAGTGTACGTCACCACACCTGCAGGAGCCGTTCAGCCTTTGTTGTGCTCCTGTTCTACTCCAGTGGCAACCCGGCTAAGCAGACCGGGCCTCCTTCCATGCAGCCGGCAGAATTGCAAAAATCCTGTCTGATTGCGCTGAACATGCACAGGCCGGTGCAGGAATCCTCCACAGGCTGTCCGCCAGCCAGGAATGCAAATCGTCGACGTCACCAGAGCGGATAGCAACAGGGGCTAACAGTGCGCGCTGCTTTGGATACTGCAGTGCTGCAGCTTCGTGCGTTTTCTTATTTTAATGGGAATAAATATGAAGCAACATTTTTTTGAAGGTCATGACCGAATTTCTGAAATGAAAACATCTAAACACAATTTTTTGCTTTAAAAAAGATTTTAAAATATTGTTGAGCAGCACCGCAAAAATATGAGCTTTTAACCCTTTAGTGTTAACAATGTCCTGCTTTGGCCTTTTTAATTCAGTTTGTGCAAATCTCTTCTGACATTGTATTTCAAATGGATAAGGTGCAGAATTTGAAATTCACTAATACTTTAACAGTTCACAATAATAATAATAATAATAATAATAATAATAATAATAATAATTATTATTATTATTATTATTATTATTATTATTATTATTATTATTATTAATAATAATAATAGTTATTATTATTATTATTATTATTATTATTATTATTATTATTATTATTATTTATTCAAAAATCGGATATTTAAAAGTAAATAACTTTATTGTCCTATGTAATATTAATTTATTCTAAATATGTGCATGCATTAATACCTGAGCAAATTTAGATTTTAAGCTTTATTTCTTATAATAAATGCTGCAGGTGTCACTCAAAAGATAATTAAACAATGCACAATAAGCATCAATTATGTTTTGAGTTATGCTTTATTTAAAAAGGGGAATGTAAACATTTGTAGCGTTCTCTGTAATCCACGAAATGAGCTTTGAAATGAGTTCCAAAAGTGTGGTTGATAACTGGCCTCCTTGCCATCACCCTAATCTGTAGCTTCCTGCACGGAACCAGGAGCCGCAGTGAGACTCCTCCAAAACATTAATATTATTTAATGTGTTGGTACCGTTACTTTTAACCTAAATCTTCCAGGGGTGCAAATCATTTTCATCTTAACTGCAATATATAATATAATGAGTACTATTATAATATTAATATTAATAATTGTTATTAATATCACTATTATTATTATTATTAGAAGTAGTACTAATAGTAAAACTAACAGTAATGAAAATAATATTACTATTAATGCTTCTTCTTCTTCTTCTTCTTCTTCTTATTATTATTATTATTATTATTATTATTATTATTATTATTATTATTATTATTATTGTTATATTAATTGTAAATTATATCTTAAATATTACACACAATGCATATTTTAATGCAGTTAGTTAGCTCCAAATTTTGCAGCATTCACCCTTTTTTATTTTTGTAGAAAAGTAATCCAACATTTGCATCATATTTAATCTTATCATTGAGACTAGAATTTAAATTTGCTTAATGAAGTGTTTCTGGTCAGTTCTTTTCCCAGCATGTATTGTTTTTTACTCACTACAATAAAGAAAACAACAAAAAACAACAATATTAAATCTCATGTTTAATAACAAATCAATGAAAAACATAACTATAAGATTTCATTAATTAGCCCAACTCTGTTGAGCATAACTCTAGCTCAACAGAGCTAGAGCATAACTTATAATTCATTTAAGCTGTGTTTAAATGAATTATAAAGTGAAACAATCTGTTTCTGCCTTGTAGCTGAAGAGATAAAAATGTTCCTTTTTGATCACAGTCCTGTGAAAAGCGAGTCCTCAGTGAATGGTGGGTTGAGTTTAATCATTAATTAACCAGGATGCCAGGATTAGCGTATCTGAATACAGAGTTACAGGAAGCCATTATAACTACCCATAAATAACACAGCTCATAGAATAATTTACCACAACCAGCTAGCAGCTGATGTAAGTCCTATTGAACTTTTTTTTTCCTTTTTTTTTTTTTAGCAAACTAAAACAGATTAAACAAGTTCCCCTCTTAACTGAGCAAACTGAGTCAGATTCCTGAAGAGTGCTGCAAGGACCGTGATGTTTCTGGGAATTGTAAACTCTTCCCCCAAGCCGAGGCGATCAGTGAGACTTTAGGCTTGTTGTGTTAAACGGCTAAATGGTTTTTCTGTTTGTGTTCGAGCTGATAACATCTACTGACTGCGTTTAGACAGTCAACTGAAACTCAGAGTCAATCTAACGCAATATCTACAATCTCTTCTTGTGTCTGTGACGTAGATAACAGACTTTTTACCTTTGTGTGTTGTTAAAGAAACCAATGCATTTCTGCAGACACAGTTGCCTGGTTTGAAGCACAGAAACACGCCTTGTGCTGCCCGGGTTTATCAGGTCAGCCTACTGTGTGCCGCCATACCGGGAGGCACAATGAGGGCTTAGCTGGTGGAGGGACCTCATGGGTAAATTGAGGTATTTAAAAAGAAGCTCTGTTCGGTGGTAACCTGATCCACACCTGACTGAGGCTCGGCATTCCGCTGCGTCCGAGGGAAGAGTTCACGATTAGCAGGAAAGCTCCAACAGCAGGCCTCCAGAAAAGAGGCAAAAATGTCTAAAAATTACCCGCAAAGTGTTTTAAAGAACAGAAAACAAACAAAAATACAATTTTAACCCATTTATTAAACATTCCAATTTGCATTACAAAACATTACTATACAGTTTTAAGTGGCAAAAGGATTTTGTACAGTGTACATTACAAGTTTTAAAAATCCCTATGCACATTATTCCTGGAAGAAAAGGAAAAAAATAACTGAAGACAAAATGAGAGAAACATTTTTTTACAAGTAAGTCGTTTCAAATTCAAAATGTCGTTCTGGACAGCTGATTAAAGAAGAAACTTTGACTCGTGACACATGGAAGAAACCAAGAGAAATTCATCCATCTTCCAGTGCAAGGATCACAGTTCCACAGTAATCGTCACTCAGCGCCACCTGCCACTAAACGTCAATACGTTGCTGCTCAGGGCTCGACTATAGTCAATACAAAGCACGTCAAATGCACAGAGGAAGAGGAGGGGGGGCGGGAGGGAAGTAAGAGAGCAGAAGGCAGCGCCGTTTAATGGACGGCATTACCAGACAGTATTAGACACCAGTACTTACATCTAACCATGTCTGGTAAGACGCCTATCAACAGGCTAGAAGGGATGACCTCTGAGTGTTCATCTGTGCTAAGAGGAAGTGCTGGAGGAAACAGAACAGCTTGAAAACAGGTTGGAATGAGCGCTTCCCCTTTCTTTTTTTTTTTTCCCCGGCCCTCTCATGTGCTTAAATTTGCAAAGCATGCAGTGAAGTAAGTAAAAGCGTGAGTAAACAGACCAAGAAACATGAAGAGAGTTAAGCTAGGTTAGCTGGAATGGTTCTGTTAAATACAAAATATGTGGCAACATCAGAAACGTGACGTGTAATAGCACAGGGGCGTTAAAAAAATGCTATTTCATGTTGCGGTGGCTTGGATAATGGAGTCTAGTGGGCAAATAAAGGTGTGGCTCAATATTTGTGGGGTATATCTCCCTCCTTTGACAAACACAGCATCTATGCTGTTCCTTACTTTTTTTTCGTCTGGTTTAAAGGTTTAAAACTACATCTTTTAAAATAGGATCACATGAACTAAGGATATATTTACAATTGCTTTAAAGTTGTTGGTTACAAGCATTTAAAATTTTAAAGAAGGTCTAAAGTCTGTTGCACATCTTCAGGTTAGTGGGTTTTGTTTGACTTTCTTTATGTAGAAAAGGCTTGGAAGAAACTGGGAGAAAGCCAGAGCTGTTTTTTTTTCTTCCTTTCTTTCTCTTTAACCACCATCAGGTGAGCTCATGTGTCCGTTTCAGGATGTGCCACGCAGGTAAAGCGCTGCCGACCAATCACTGCTAAACAGCACAAAGACCAACGCTGTTCAGGGGAGGGAACAAGGAAACAAGGCCCTGCAGGACCGGTGGAACCGTCAACCGACTGCTATTCTTTAACTTGGGTGGGGTTGAGATTGCTATACAGGCTTTTTTTTTTTTTTCTTTCCAAAGGCAGCGAGACAAGAGGAAAAAAGCCACATTAGAAATCTATTCTTTTTCACAGAAGTCTCTTTTTGGTTGAAATTTTTACTCAAGGGAAACGTCTACATGCTAATGTTTATGTATTAACATCTGTCAGCGCCTTTCTTTTCAGTTTGAACAATCAACAGGACACAGCAGCCTAAGGGTGCGAGGGGGATATTAATGGTTCTAGTTTAATGTAAACACAAATCCAAAAACATAAAGTACACTTCTCTTGGAATTACCCTAAAATTCAAAACAACCAACTTTACCCTTCCGCGTTGGCCTCTAATGACGACCGCATGTCGGCAACCGTCCCACGGTCAAGTTGAAGGAACTCAGCCGCCCAGGAAACATCGTTACCAGACAGTGTTAGAGCAACAGTTGTACAATCCAGCACTGTCAGGTAAGATGGATCCTGGGAAGCACTTCTGTCACTGCGCAAGCATCAGGTCTGATCCCGGAGGTTCAGCGGGAGTAAGCTCCTGCGGAAAGCAGTTTTTCTGGTCGCAGTCAGCAGATGAGTATCATCATCATTACCAGGCAGTATTAGAGAAAGGAGTGATATCCAATGCTGCCTCGTAAGATGGAGATAGTCACCCAAAAACGTCCACTATCTAAACTTATAACAGAATCATCAGTACTTGATTGGAGAATATTAATTAATGTTTATTTCAGTGTTTTAATGGTTAATAAAATCTAACTAGATCCCCCAAAATTTTAAGCTCCAACTCACAAAATAACAGTGGAAAACCGTCATCGCCCCAACAACACCGATAGCTGATAAATTAACGTCATGTTCTTGTCAATGGTTCTATGTTCATATTTAAGGCATCAACATGCTTTACAATAATCATGTTTGCTATTTTGTTTATTTTGGAAAACAAAATAATGAATGGCGTTCTCTCCCATCTGAGCTGTAACAGTTTGGGTGAAAAGTAAGTTAACTGAACGGACTAATTTATCCAACTATAATTTGAAACAGGAAAAATCTTCATCTTACATATCTGGTCTCCATAAAGACAAAGTCTGGCCATTTAGCCAAACAAAAGGATGTCCATAGATGTCAGGTGTTTAAAGAAAGAAGACTACATCACGAAAAAAAAAAAAAGGAGGGAAAACTCTATCAGCAATGGTGGCGGCAAAGAGTTGCGCAGTCAAGGCAAACTATTAGTTTTACATTTGCGGTTGTGAAGGTAATGCTTAAAGTGAGCCAGAAGCAGGACTGCGTGTGGAAAAGGAGACGCATGTGTGCGGGGAACACCTCGCCGTTGAGTAAGTGGCAGAGCTGTGATGTGGCGGGGGTTTACCGCTTAAACCTGCTGTCACAGACGACTGGGCCACAGAGGCTGTTAATGATTGCCAAAACCTGTTCTGACTAGTCTACACTTATGGCACGACAAAGTTTGGGAGGGCTTCTTCTCACACAAAGCATGGCTGTAAGTCATTTATAAAGTGCCACCAAGTTTAAGACGCCCCCCCCTTATCTCCCCGCCCGCTTGGAAGCCGGTTGGGTTACATATCTTACTGTATCCCAAGCTCTTTGAGTTTAAGTTTTGCGTTTCGCATTGGTGATTTTGTCACGTCTGTCTTGACATATGCTGAAAGAGAAGGATAACTGTCTTTTTTTGTCTCTCTCTTTATTCCACCCTGTTTTTTCCGTTGAGTTGTCCCGGTCCTTTGTGTGTTTGCCGTGTGATGAAAGGCCGATGGAATGCTGTCTGGCTCGACCTGAGCCAACGGCGCGAACGCAGAAGGTCACAGAAAACAGCCCTCGTTTACTGAATAACACGGATCTTTCACAGGTACGACGCGTGAAGTCCTCACACCCTGTCCTGGCATTTTTAGAATTTGTTAAAAAAAAAATTTTTGCATTTTAGCCTCAGGTTCCCTTTTTTTTCCTATGGCAAACATGCAAATAGACGTATCCCTACTTCCTTGTTCAAGTTGTCAAATAATTACAGTTTTCAATCAGAAAAAAAAAAGGTTTTCAATCATCCTGTAATCCAATGCAAACGTTTCTCAGAAAGACAGGATGAAGGAGGCAGAAAAAAGGTTTAAGGGAGGGGAAAATTTCAGGAAAAAAGAAGGTGGAGAAGGAAAACATAGAATGCACCTGTAACCTTACCGTCGTGAAAGGTACCCCACGGAAAGAAGGCAACAAAACCAAAGTAAAGAAAACATGTTTAGAGGGAGGGAGCTGGGAAAGAAAGAGAAGGGAAAAAGAGATCTTGAATTTCCAGCCGGCTGCTTGAGAGCGCTCCGTCTTCCCTCCAGCCAGGCAGGCCCCATGAAATGAGAAAGTCAAGCAGACCTGCTCTCCCCGACTCTTAGTTAGTTAATCATCAGCATTATAAACCAGCGCTGCAGGCCGCTCTGAGGAAGAAAAGAGGAAGAGATGTGAAGAAGAGGGTGAGCCCAGAAAATTTCAAGCAGGTAGAAACAAAGCAGTGGAACTGATCTGTACCTGAACAGGGCAGAAGCTTGTTTTGCACCTAACCGACTCAAACGTCCTATCAGTTTGTCCTCCATTTGTCCATATACTTCCTCTCCCGCTTGTGGCTATGTTCTACAGAGTTGAGGTTTTTTTTTTTTTTTTTTTTCCCAATTGTTGGTCACGGCGCTTCCTAGCAGTGGGAGTCTCAACAGCTACCCACGCTCCTTTGCCTGTTGGTAGTGAGGCGTGATCAGGTAACTCTGCCCTCTCTGCTGGAATGTGACTCTGCTGCGAAGTGAACAACCCAATAGGTAAACCGGCCTGGCCCTTAATCAATAGTTGCTGTCTTTGTGAGAAAACAATGGCGGAGAGAAACCCAAAACCTTATTTAACTCCCGGCCTTATCTCATCGCAAGCTAATTGGCCCTTCAGAGCAGGGCCAACACAGCTACTGTGATATTTAGGCTAGAGAACTAGTTATCATACAGGCGCCACTTATTGTGCTGGTTTCTACATATATGTTCACTGATGGAGTTGGTTTTACATATTATTTGGTTGCTCCACCCCCATTCCCTCTCGTAAACCTACCGCCTTTGCTGCCTCTGTATTTTAACTGATTTGAATATTTCAAATGAAAGACAAAAATGTTCAGCTGATTTGACTTTTTGAACATTTTCTCTGTTTTTACTCTGTAAAGTTTCACTTTTTAAATGTTTTCTATTTTACTACTAAACTTATTGTTCCTACTATTAGGGAAAATTTTATAACTTTGAATAAAAGCTGTGAAAAGTTAAATGTTTAAGGCTCAGGCAATTCAATCTGCTGTGAACATCACAATATAGCCTGTTGACTGAAAAAAATCCCTTTTTTTTAAAATCTTATTTTATCTTATTTTTATATAGGCTCTACATGCCAACTTTAATTGCCACTCAGAGGATAAAGTTTTTTTTTAATTAAATTGAATTTTATTAAGCGCTAAAATGTATTTAGTAATCTGAATAATAATGCCTAATCACTATTTTTCCCTAATAAAGAAGGTAAACCTGATTTCATGGTGTTGCATTAGAGTTTTAAAAATGGCCCCTGGCACATAATGCTATGTCATACAGCTCTGTGTCAGCGTTACTGCTGCTTTAAATTCTCCTCCTCAGGTGATAAGAGATAAACTTTCACTTGAATTCAAACTGTGGCTCAAGCTCTGACAAACACTTTCAACTTAAGGCCGCCTCTCCCGAAGCTTAAATAACAATGAGTCGAAATTCTGCCCTGCACTTCCTGCTCCGCCGCCGTACACCAGCAGAGTTGGCGGCACTCATGTGACCAGCAGCTATTTGGGTGTACAAAGAGAAATGAACAAATGTTTCCTCCTCAGCCAATCACAACCCTCCACCTTGCTCCGTAGTCTTCTCCGTACAGTACTCGGTCGACATTTTCCCTCCATTTTGCCCGCTTCTCTTCCCCTAGACATCCCGTGGCTGGTCCGCCTCGTAGCGCCTTCGACAGCAGCCCAGACAGCAAGATAATATCCACCTTCCAAACTGTGGAAACTCTCTGCTGTGTTTAGCCTCTGCCCTGCCTGAACTTGCCGCAGTACCTCAGAGGCAGGAAAAGTGGATGAGCAGACATTTTACATCCGGCTCGCATCCACTTCCCAGCAGAAAGTGAATGAAGCTTGTAAGCTCCATCTTGAAAAGCCAAAAAAAGCAAGCAGCGACTTGTTAGATAAGGATAAGGATATAAAACTAAATTACAAGGTTTTAAAGTTTAATGGGTCATGGAAAAATGCTCATAAGTGAGTTCCCCTGACGATGTTTGTTAAAGTAACTGACTACCGCTTCCAGATAATTAGTTTGTAAAGCAGATTCTTACCGGGATGCTGCGGATGTCTCGTCGTAAGCAGAATTTTAGCTCTTTAGAAGAAGGAGTCAGCGTCTGTCTTCATATCCTTTGACAAGTCTGGCAGTTTGCCTTTACCTGCCCCAACTGGTCTATCCAGTTTAGGAATGAGCGTTAGCCCCTATTGTTTCCCCTTCTTTCTCTCTGCTTAAATGGAGTTGGAATTTGATACATTATTATTTTCGCTTCTCATCGAAACTCCCTAAACCCTGCTATCCCACCCAAGAACAACAATCTCATTTGTTTGCCACACATTTTGCAGTTTTAGCACTACTCTTAAAAGTTTTAAACTGCCGCGTTGCCGAGCAACAACTCATGACGACTGCTAACTTCAAGACAGAGAAAGAAGACACAGAAGGGATTTTTTTCTTTTTTTTACCCTATCTTTCCCAGGTGCGGTCACCGAGCCAGAAACCCAAGACAAGAGGCATCATTGTACAAGGGCTCTTGCTGCCCCCATTGGCTCGTCTTCCTCTTTCCTGCTCCCGCTGAAGGACGATCGACCTCTCGGGCGGCGATCTGGGCGGAAAGAAAAAAAGCTGTCCCTCTCAGGTAGGTTGCAGCCGTAGAGACGGAGGATGAGCCAAGCCCCGGAACAAACCCAACCAGTTTGAAGCGCGTCACTTATCTTCCTGTCGCCGAAGCGAGGCTTGTTTTTTTCCATGAGCTCTCCTTGGCGGTGCGAAGCGGTTAAGCTCCTCAAGAAGACAGAGGCTGAATTTGTAAAGGGCTTGGTTTACATGTAGACTGACCCACCCCTCCACCCTCTTTTCCCCACAGGTGTAATTTTCAGGTCACAGCCAATCTCCTTAGCCTCTGGCGCTCACAGGTGCGTCCTCCATAGGTCTTCAGCCAATGGTAGAGACTAACCCCCCCCAACACCACCAACACCAAACCCCTCCTGCCCTCAGACTCCCACCTCTCTGGTTGCCTCACCTCCACCCTCCTCATAAGCCCCTAGGTACCTTGTTGTGTGTTTTTTATGATGTCAGCTCAAGCTTCTGTGGGAACGACCTCCTCTGTTCGTATTACAACTCAGACAACAACTGCGCCTCCATCAACACGAACTGCTGAACACACCCATGAAGTCTAAGCAAAGAAAATATATTGAGAGGCCCGACACGATACAAGGGTCAAGCATCAACCCTTTAGCTTACTTTTCACCTGCATGAGCCCACTGCCTCAAATACCTGCCCTTTGCTCTCATGGCTTCCCTCTCCCTCTTCTTGAGTACATACCCCTTCGTTTTGTCCTGGAACAATAACCCGGATGGGTTACAGCAAGCACGAACAAAGTGCAGGTGAGTAAAACCTGAGAAAGACACACCAGCAACTTTAGGTCAGTTTGGGGAGTCAGAAGCCGAGTAGGTGGGAGGCAGAGATAAAGAGCCTGCTGGGGTTTCGACCCATGAGGGCCCAACGGGGGCTTACGCCACAGCCTGCCTCGAGTTTTACTGGATGCTGGCTGGACAAGGCGTTAACTTTCGGTCCTGAGGTTTAATTATTGGGATTAGACCCTCAACAATGAGAACAATGCCAGAATCGTATCTCGTTTCTGGTGGGGCGTGGCACAGGTTGCTGCTGAACCGCACTGGTAAAGATGGAAGTAGAGGGCTTCTTTTCAATTTGAAAGACATAAAAGAAGTGGACTTCATTTTGTTTGATGGTTTTGCTTTTCTAAAGAAAAACTGATCTATTAATGACTTTTTTCACATAGTTATACCTTAGTTTTTTACTATGATTGATAGTTTTGTCTGAAATCCTTCACTCAAACTTATCCTAACTAGAAATGGGTTGCTGAGTGATATCAAGATAAGTACATCAGTTAAAAAAAAAGCTAAAAGTTTACATCATCATCATCATCATCTACAGTTATTTTAATGAGATGCCAGTCAATGCACCACAGTGATGCACTTGTTTGATTCAGCACCATCCCCTCCCCCACCTGCTGATACTCACTTCCTGTCAGTTGGCTGATTATTCTTATTCTGTTTCAGTTTATATATCTATATCTATATATATATATATATATATATATATATATATATATATATATATATATATATATATATATATATATAGATAGATAGATAGATAGATAGATAGATAGATAGATAGATAGATAGATAGATAGATAGATAGATAGATAGATAGATAGATAGATAGATAGATAGAGTAAAACCACAGGATTCCTAATGATGTTTGAGGAAAAAAATGTTTGAGGAAAAAAATGCAAATAATTAGAATCAGGACATGCTAAAGTCTTAGCATGAACACAAACCTCCGTGTTGATTGCAATAAGGTTTAAGCTTAGTCATTTATAACAAACTACTAGCTCTTTTTCTGCCACTTTCAGAGGGAACAGGTAGTGAGTTTCTCTGCCCTGAAAGGTCGGCTTTGTTTGGACGTTGAATTTGCATACCAAATGAGTTTTGGAGTGAAGCACAGAGGCCTGACCTGAACTCATTTGGCTACCGATGGGTATCTGGGCAGCTAGTCACGCAAGACAGGACGTAAGGACATCCATCAGTGAGGCTGAGCAGCAGCTTCAGGATCCACAACTGAACAAAGACACACAGAGAGACACATATGTTTGCCTGCGTACACATCCTCTCACGGTAAAGTGCAAATATACATCCGGATCTGAGGTCTTTTTTTTTTTCTTGCACATTCAGTGTGCTGTTCTGCTTTCTTTGGCTGTAGGTGATCTTAGGAGATCAAAACTGAACCATTTTTGCCTCCTTAATTCAATATTTAAATCAAATTCCCTTCATGTTGTGCATGTATATTTCCTTCTATAAAATATTCATAATAATAATTGTTCTACACAAAACTTTAATTGCTTCCTTTTTAATTTTTCTAATGATGCAAGCTGGGAAGTGAACTGTAACCAGCATCCTGTTGATCACAGAACAGTTCCCACTAAAACGACTTAGCCTCTTTTTGAAGCTTATTTATGGCTCTAAACTATGGATGTTTTAACACCTGGTTCAGTTGGTGTTTTGACACCAGTTGTACCAATGTTGCGATGTTAAAATTACAACATTTGTCACATTTTCAGCTGCCCTGTGTCAAACAAACCAAAACCTTTGAAATGCTTGTTCCTCCCCTCGCCTGTGGTGGCGCTGCACCAAGAACCACTGAAGGAAACAGCACAAAAGCATCTGAAGAAGACAAGAGCGCAACTTACTCATTTACATAATGAACATAAAAATGGAATAGCATCAGATTTTAGCGATTGTAGGATTTCTCTTTTGTCTTTGGTAAAAGACCAGAAGACATTTCTTCTGCTAGCAATAGAATTGCAAAATGTTTTGGTTGTATTTACCCAGAATGCCCTTTTCTATAGTCCGTTTTGTGCTTTTGGAGTCTCCGGTCCAGTTGCATCCACATCAGCATTCAAACCACAACAGAGACCTAGGTTTTTAGGCAAACCAGAGTTTGCTTTTTTGGTCCATATCAGAGTTCGATTACACATTCACACCTCCCCAAATGAATCAGACTTTTTAGAAAAGAGGCCTGACCTGAAGTGACAACCTGGCAAATGAACTATGTTGGGTTAAAGTGGACTAAATGGCACTGGTAGCACCGTACATGATCTTAGTTACATACCAGAAATGAACAAGGAGATTCAGAAACACAGGCTGAAGAAAAAGTGTCTTTTTCTGTGGGTAACATCTACGTATCCACGTTCCAGTTTCTCTGCAGCTGCTTTGATGCAAAAACAAATACTGTTTTGGGCTTCGAACAGTTTTCAAAGAACAAGATACAAAAGAGATTGGAAGGGAGTCGATGAGATACTCAACTAATAAGCATCATACAAATCTTAATGTCTGTTGTAAGACATGTCATTAAACACAATGAAGCATGACGACTGAAGACGACTGCTGATGATAAATTTGTTCTTCATAATAACTAGTAGCATAAAATACACAAAAAAAACAAACACAATAACGAGGCAATTGCTTGCTGCAGCTTTACATTGTTACTTATGTAACTTCCTGTATCAACCACTGTTAAGGAAGATTAAAAAGGCCAAACATTTATGTCTCATGTCTTCCAATGAACAAAGTAAAAAAAAAAAAAGAAACTACTCTCAAAATAACATTCGACAGGTGAGATTGCCGTAGAAATTACTCCAGATACTTAAATAAAATGTTTTATCTCTTCTCCTTTTCTGATTGCCATAGTCTACACTGGCTGAAACTCAATTTTGTGTCTTAAATAAGTTGTGGTGTCCATCC
Source organism: Poecilia latipinna (assembly GCF_001443285.1). Taxonomy (NCBI): domain Eukaryota; kingdom Metazoa; phylum Chordata; class Actinopteri; order Cyprinodontiformes; family Poeciliidae; genus Poecilia; species Poecilia latipinna. The sequence goes on from NW_015114829.1 coordinate 44,894, forward strand.
AGTGTGATCATCGTTCTGTTCCGAATGTCTTCTACAAGATGTTTTATTGAAACTAGCTAGTCATGATAAAAAAAAATGCAAAGACACACCCTGCTAACATTTTGACTTTTACAGTCAATTCATCCATTGTCTACACTCGCTGATCCATGCAGGGTCCTGGGGGGGACTGATGCCGATCTCCAGTGGTCATTGGGCATGAGGCAGAGTTACAACACCCTTGAGAGATTGCCAGTCCATCACAAGGCCTCTCAAGAACTTGCCTGGAATTTTTAAAAAATGTAAAATGTGGTTAGTAGAAGTCATTTTCTTATTGAGGAAAAAAAAAAGGATACTGTATAAGTTCAGATTTCTAATTTCCGGTAATTTCTCACATCTAAAACAGTTTGTGCTTGGATCATGAGATAATGGTGCATTAAGAGAAAATCATGAGAAAAGCGGTTTTGGCTCAATTTTATTACAGCGTCTTGCTCCATATGGATGCAGTCTATCGTTTACTAGCCTGAACTCGCCATGTTGAACTCCAAAATGTAATACTCCAGTTTTCTAAATACTTTTCTGTAAATACTTTGCGTGTTGAAGCATTTAACTAAACGTTTGTGACTAACCACTGAAATAATATTTAATGTTTGAAAACTGGGCTTTCTTTACCAACACAAAAGAAAGCCCTCTCTAAAGCTGGGAGAGTGTACAAAGGGCTCTTTTTCATGTGAATATCAAACAGGTGCTAGTAAAGTGTTCTGACCCAGCATTACCTCCCATCTTCAGCACACAATGCATAATGATGCATAATAGAACAGGTGTTGCAAGCTCAAAAGTCAGGAAAGGTCTCAGTTTTAGATTAGGTTGAAGTCTGATCACATACTTGTAAAATGCAGACATTTTTAATAACTATTTCACATTCTTGCTTGTGTCATCTTACAATTACCAACTGTAATTTGTGTTTTAAACCTAAAACGTTTTCCTTATTGATCCCTGAACGTACCTACAGCCACAGAAATCTGAGTTCCTCAAAGTAAAGACTAATAGATAGGAATATGTACTATATGTATTATAAATTATTCTGAGGACATCTTCAAGTCACTTGACCAATCAGAATCCACGGTTTCTTTTAAAACTCATCATGTGTCCCGCCTGAGCGCTTTGTGGAGCTGCTATTATTGTGCTCAGTCACCTGAATGTGGTAACAGATTCAAAGCAGTGACTTCTAACAACACAACAAGCAATTTGCAACCAGAAAGACCGAAAGAAAATTATGTGTGTTCCAATATTTAAATGGACATTATTGGCCTAAACGCAAAGCTTTACATTAACACTGAACCACGGTGGTGGCTGCAGCATGTTATGGGGATTAGACAAAGACAGTGATGAGTGTTCAGAGACGATTTTCATAAAAATCTGACAAAGATTAAACTTTTTTTTTTTTGCGAAGAACGGACTTACATTTCAAATTTATTCATTTCTCCGATTTAACTTTCTCATTTAACCTTTTCCTTCCACTTCCTATTTTCTGCTGAACTATAGCACAAATTCCCAATGAATTTTACACATTGTTTCAGCTTCTAATGAGGCAAAATGTGAAAAAGTATGACAAGCATCGCAAGGGCCTGTAAACCAGAATATGAAGGTACTTTTACATGGACCTGTGTGTTGCTGCGTTTCTATGGCAAATGTGTGAACATCTTTGTCCATTTTCTGCTAATGTCAAAAAAACACAATTTTTCAATTGCTATGTTTCCATTAAATAAGAAATAAAATAAAAATGACCATGAATAAGCTTGTACATGCGATAAGTTATTTGAAATTTCATGGTAGCGAAGGATGTAAACAGTTACATGAGATTATATACATATTTCAGTCTCTGCGCTAGCGCTCTCCATCAATTAGCCACCTCTGACTTTATCTTATTCAAGGGCTTAGGAGCAACAAACCTCTTATACTTCGGAGCAGTATTTTGGGAAAGTTTGCAGTAAGCAATTTTACAGAAGAGTTACAGGCTCAATATGTTCAAATGACAACTTTTTATGAATTGTGTGACATTGTGAGAACTCTGGTGGAACCAGCTGCACATTGTACAAAAAAAGAACAAAACACACCATCATTCTTCTACTGCTTCCTTTTGTCTTCTTCAGTGTTTTCAGCAGTAGTAACATCGAGACGTTGATCATGTGATTTGCCTGATGCGAAAATTTCCATTGCAGTTTTGCGAAATACATCTATTTTGATACGGCTGAGAAACCACTTCATCCTAGAACCAAAACGTTTTATCGAAACTTTGAAGGCTGTTTTTCTCCTCCCGCTCTCTCGTCCTGCAATGCAGGAAGACCAACAGTGTGTGTTGCTTAACCTGCAGCTTAACTAGGGAGTGGAGAAAGTCTCAGCTGGTATTAGGACGCGGTGTGGGTCCATTTTGGGCGCTCAGAGGACGCAGAGTGAACACACTACTGCGATTGTTGGTTTTTATGTTCAGCACAGAGAAAAGCACAACCTTTTCTGTTATTTTAAGAGATTTTTTTAAGGAAACTGCACATGTCGGTGCTTCTATTAGAATTAGAAGGACTGACTTCCTTTTGTGCTCATATAAACGACACATTCAGATTATGTAATCTGAACACATCTCAATTCGAACAAGGGACGTTGCACAAGGAAACACAGCATGACTAATTCCTGTTGCGTATTGTAATTGCAGCTTCAGTTTAAAGGATTAAGTGAAGTGTTACAGAGATGTGGGCTTGAAATGAATCAGACCATAATCACACAAAAAATAAAGCTCAGGGAAGCTAAATTATTTTATACATTTATTCTTTACAGTGACAGGATGCAATGAACATAATGCTGCATTCTTCTCTCTCAAGTTAATGAAACAATCTTATGAAAGCATCCAATAACAGCATCTGTCCTGCATTGCAGGACGATTTCCATGGAAATCAGCTGGGTCCAGGTGCAAAGAAGGAGATGTAGTTAAATATTTAAAGAAAGAACTGCAGACTAGAAAAATGTTTAGCAGAAGAGCTAAGAGTCAGAAAATGCCTCTGTTCTAATACAGCTTGAGTTGTTACTTTACTCTGAACTACGTTGAAAACTGGAACATATCTGTAAACCCTGTTTCATTAAATAGATACAGGCGGCGGTGGAGCATGTCATTACATATTCAGCATTTTAGGTTAAGAACTGTAAGTCATAGCAAAGTCCAAGTCTTTGCAGCTGACGCCTTATTAATAAAATGATTCATCTGATGCTTCGCTCAGGGAGTGGGCAGCTCACACTGATCTTCAACATGTACTATGTACTAACACATTCATTTGAGATGAATAATAAAAAAACAATCTTTCCAACAATGTCTAAAAAAAAAAAAGTATGCAATCATAAAAGCAGCAGATCATAGCTGCTGTTTTCGCCATTATTTCATTTTTTTTTCTTTTAAATTAGGGTCCTTATCAGTCAATGTGCAGCATGTACATTCGCGCTTTTATGTTGTTTTATCCACCTGTCTCCGGCCCTGCCCTTCTGCTCAGGTGACTACAGGATAATTACAGAGATGTACATTGTCTTCAAGGAAATTGGAGGAGTTAGCCCAGGTGTGATGTTTATAGGCCCCCTCATTACGCCGATCAGCACTCAACCGCTGATTTTTTGACAAGTCTCCAGCCAATTAGTGGTCTGTCTTCTGCAGCGGCAGACATCCTCCACTGCCTCAAAGTCAGAAAAATAGTAGCCGAATATTCAGTTCTCTTTATGTCTTCGGGTTTTTACTGCAACATTTGTTTGTCTGAATCCGTGTAGACTCCTCTTGTGTACAAGAGAAGAGAGCTGAATATATTTTTGACAAAGCCAGAGAACTACCGAGGGAGCGGCGCGCACGCCAGCGGTCTAGCAGCCACAGCCGTGCTCCGACTTGCAGACTGCCACCACCAGTGGGTAATTGGCCCCGCAGGATTCAGGGTGGGATGGTACGTGCAGATGGAAGAGTCGTATCCCATAATCTCCAAGGAGGGCATGTTGCTATAGGGAAATGGAGGGAGGCACACCAATTATTACCAACGTCTTCTTCCACAACACACCTGTTTGCCTTGTCTGCTGCTCAAACTGAGAGTCATGACCAAAACCCGAATGAGCAGCCCTCTTCTAGAGAATCCATTTTTATGTAGGTTTACAATTTATTCTTTAAGCATTTTCAGTATCGAAGCATGCGTGTAAAAAGTCACAGCTTGTTGTTCTTACTGTCTGTCATAAATCGGGTTAGGTTAACCTGATTCATTATTATTTGTATAACATTTAATTTTTGTTTTTTTGTTTTTTTACCTTCACCAGCAGCACTTGCATATATGTACATGAATAAATGTGTAAACTTATTGTTTTTCTGTATTTTTTCTGCACTCTGGTAGCTGAGCAACAACATATTTCGTTGGCAAATTCCCTGCTGCGTCTTTGTGCAATGACAACAGTAGAAGTAAATGTAGGTCTCTAAACTTTAACCACTCAGGTTAGCTTGGTTTGCCAAAATAATTTATTAAATGACAGAACAATAGGAGAGATAACATGTTAAAGATTTGTTTTTGTTTTTTTTACTTTGGATTTAAAAGGTTTGCATAAACCTTCATAATATTTGGTAGAATTTTGATTTGGATCAAATATTCTTGGTATTTTTACAGAAAGCTTCTTGTACCGGTTACCTGGAACTCTGGGCGACTCCTGGTCGGGTCAGGTGTGAACTCTGCTCTGCTCACTCACATCTTTGAAGATGCGTACATACAGTAAATGATCTATAAGATTTACACTCCAACGCATCACTGTTTGATAATTAGGACCTGTTGGAATGTAAGTGTGATTCAATTCAAGTGACTTATTTGTAAAGTGCCTTGAGATGATGTGTGTTGTGAATCGGTGCCATATAAATAAAGTTATTTGAAATGAACAGAGTAAAACTGGACTAACAACTGTGAAAGTTAAATTCATGAAAGAAATGTATCATTGACAATGCAGAAGTCTTACATACCTTCATATTTTCTTACAAAACAGCAAAAACACACAAGTCCGGACATAAAGTTTTTCTGTGAAAATTTATCTGATTTTCACAAATTAAACAAATTCAACTACAAACAGTAGCGGTTCATCCATCCATCCATTCTCATATACGTTTATCCCTGGTAGGGTCACCAGGGTTGCTTCACTGATCAACAGGCAAGAGACGGTGCAGCATGAACAGGTCGCCGGTCTATCGCAGACAAACAGCAGCACAAACCCTTAGTCATATTATTCAGCCTGAGTCATTTTCTTTCTGTGGAGTTTCTTTGTGTTGTATAAATTATTATTCTGAACTACATCTGTTTTATGTAATCAGCCCAATTTACCCCTTTTGTTTAAAATTTTAATCAAACGTTTGAAATAACAAATGTGATTTTGCATGTTTTTTGCTGGTCCTGTTCAGATGGATCATACAAACATCATCTCACTCCAGCCGGACGCTACTGTTTCTTCTTCACTTTTCAACCACGTTGTCACTTTTTGCCTATGAGCGTTTGGTTTAAATTTGGTTGCCCGTCTCTCTGAGGCTCTGTGCAGCAGGCTGCAGCCTTCATGACATGTCTGTGTTTGCATGTGTTTGGCTGCATGGTCGCCCATCAAAACAGAGCAGCAGCCCATGCATGGCGGGATCCAGCCATTCCTGATGGGAGTTGACAGAGAGGCAGCTCTCTGAACAACACACCACTACTGTAGAGCAAATTAAAGAGCCCTGGCCAGGTGAAACCATCAGACCCACCAAACTGAGAGCTTAAGCTGTACAGATATGCTGGAAAATGAATGAATTAAAAATAAATAATGAATCGGAAATCTTATTTTAAAAATAATACATTTGAGATCTGAGTGTAGGGTTGTAGAGCTTTTGTTGGAGATTTGTTTAGTTTTTCTGCTCACAGTTTAGCATATTATGAAGTATTCCTTCGTTTCTTCATATTTTGTCTCCAATCTACCAATCTTCACTCACTTTCATAAGTTTTCCAACAGAAGTCACTTATGCTGCAAAAATAAAAGACTTCAGACTCGACTTTGATTTGTATCCTAAAAGATTTTAGACTTGGCTTGTACACGTGGTTGGACACTTGAGTTTTGGTAACAGTTTATATGTTTATATCTAATGTAGTGAAGCCAGTGAGTCAGAGAGATGCTGCAGCTGCAGCTGCATGTTGTGTTGAAAGGATGAACTTGATTATTATCCAGTGAAATAGATGAATTATTGGATCACAACGACTCATAATAATCTATTTATGTTTGCTGTAGCTGCATTGTTATGATTATCTGGATGTCTCTTCAACTCTGTGATGTATTAAATTACTTTTGATAATTTCAGAACAAAATAAATCTGACAATGTATCACCAAGCCATTTTGAAAATATTAAAATAAAAGCACTTCCAGTTTTGTTCAATTAGAAGTTTAAGATGATTACTTACTACACTATGTCTTGTTCATAATGTTTATTTACACTAAACATAAATTCTACTAATTGAGAATAAAAGCCTTAAATGAAGATTTGAAAATCATCTATATGATTATATATATATATA
>NW_015114829.1:55021-103939 GCF_001443285.1 Poecilia latipinna
AAATCTCAAGCTCAGGGTGAGCAGAAGAAAACCTTCTAAACCACATTAATTCAACCAGATTTTCTTCTGAACGTTTTTCTCAGGTTTTTTTTTTTATTATTATTATTTTATTTTATTTTATTTATTTATTTGTTTGTTTTTTTGGACTTTGACTTCTTTCTCACTATTTTTCAGTCACATGTGTGGCCATTTTCAGAGGAGCGAAACAATTCTAACCTCAAGGGATGAACTAGTCATGTCTTCGCACATAACAGCAGCTTATCAAAAAACCAACAGTAAAATTTATATTGACAGACTTTGCTTTCATCAACCTGTCACACCCATACGTTTCATTTGCAGTAAACCTGATCTGATCAACCAATGATGAATCTCTTTGACAAATTTTCTATTACTGAAAATTCTTTGAGAAATTGTCAGTCTTTTATGAATATTATTTTTCTGTCTGACAGTTTTTTTTAACTACTTCACTCACTCTTAAGCCAGTACCACACTACTGGTCAGTAGTGTGGTACTGGCTGGCTGGTCAGTGTCAGTTAAAAGACAGAAAATGAGTAAAAAATTAGCCAAACATTAAAGAATATCTTAAAAGGTCACAGGAAAGTGACCAGTCCTTCAGTTTGTTTGTATAAATGTAAATGAAGCTTATATTTATTAAAGTCTTGTCAGTAAGCAAACCTTCTTTTACTGCTGCCACTCATCTCATGTCGTTTGACCCCCATGAAGATTAAACATAATAAAGAATTCATTTCCTTCTAAGCCTTCTTGTCCTCCCTTTTAGTTTTTGAGTGCAATTGGTGAATATCACTCTTCTCCTTAACTCCCTCTCTGCTCAGCTCAGATATATATTTTGGCTTCAACGATGAGGGTTACAGAGAGCAGCGCATCTTCCCAGGCTATAAATCCCACTTAATTGAATCCCTTCTTCTCTTTACCAGCAGTGATTTAACAGCAAAAGGCAGCAAAGTAATGAAATGCTTCTACGACAGTTTTATGTGATGAAATCATGCGGAAACATGGAGCAAAATCTGCATTAGTAATACACTTGGATTTCAGTATTTTGTCTGAAGGACAAGTATTCATACTCCTGAAGATCATTTTAAAAACCTTTGATCCTCTCATCTCCGATGCAATAGATATTCTGTTCTATTCAACTGAAAAACAGAGAACATTTTCACATCTATTTATCTTTATATTATTTGTGTTCCTGCTTCCTCCACATGTCTGGACCAAGAGGATGGAATGTAAACTAAAAGTTTTTCCTTCCCAAGAAAACACTCAGTCCTTCAATTTAAGGTCTTCTCAAAGCTCGAGGAAGGACAATTTCCGGTTCTCTGAAGCCAAGTGGGTCAAATTTCCCAAAGACAAAAACAATACGTCAGCATCTCTCCACAGTGAAACATGGTGGTGGCAGCATCATGACCTGGGTTTACTTTCTTGGATAAAATCCTGTTAGGGACTTTTAAAAGTCCTGTAAGGGACTTTTTAGGGACTGTTAGGGTTCACCCGGTCAGTGAACCCTGAGGTCAGGGTTCACTTTCCAGCAGGGTGACAACTCTGTACAAAAGGTAATTTTCATGAAATTATGTTTACAGAATGGTCCACTTAAAGTCCAGGGTAAAATGCAATTATGGAGACTTGAAAATGATGATCAGAGACAGTCTGAATCCAGTTTGACTGAGTCTGAGCTATTTTTTTTCAAAAAAAAAAGAAAAAAAGAGAGAGTAGACAAGATTAAAGAAATAGAAAACTGTTAAGAGACCCTCCCCTAAAAGCTTGCTGCTTCAGATATGATTCTGCAAATTGTTGACTCAGGAGGGCTGAATGCAAATCTTTTACTTTTCGGTTTTCTATTCGATATGTTCAAAATCATTTATCTTTTCCTTCCACTTTATAATCATCTACTCCTTTGTGCTGCTCCAACTACAAAAAACATTGAAGTTTGTATTATGTGAGAGAGAAAGTCTAAGGGGTAGAAATACTGTTACAAACTTTCTGTTGTGCATGTTTTCATGTTATTTCTATCCAATTTCTGTATTGCCAAGGTTTACTCTTGTATCTGTTGAGACACCTGACATAATGCCTTTGCAGCTTAAGAGAACACATTACAAGCATGACAGTAATGTGACTTAACTAATGCCTTCCAGTGTCTTTATCCACTTCCAGTCACACCAACATGCCTGCTGTGGTCTGTAATGGTGTTTTTGTCATGGCCCTGACCTGCAGAGGAAGTGAAGTAGTGCATGTGAAGATGTTGGAGTGGGGAGGGGCTGTGTTCCTTGGTAACTGGTACCAATGGGCCGCTTCCTGACGGTGACTTCACCTGAACCGTGACTCCCCAAAGAACCTCCACATCACAAACATGTCTTGCATCATGAGCACAACCTGCTGCACACTGACCCCATGACACACTCTGTGGGAGAGGCTGATCATTATCCAGTGTACGTTTAGAAGTCGAGGTTTTCAGAGAGTCAGAGACAAGCATGGCGAATGGGTTTACACAGCTGATAATCCAGTAGACTTGGTTTGATTGGGAACCAGAATTGCAACATTTGTTACAATGTTTTCAGCTGGTGCAGTTCGCTTTCACACTGCACTGCATCAAATGGCCCAAACCCTTTGAAAAACCTGTTTGCCTGTGGGTGGCGCTGCACCAAGAACTACCGAAGGAAATGACACAAAAACCTCCAAAGAAGACATGAGCGCAAAAAGGAGGTAGTGTCAGATTTGAGCAATTGTTGGACTTCTCTTTTGTGTAAGAGACCACAAGCCATTCTCTCGCTAGAGTTAGGCTTGCACAATTGCTTTTGTTTTATTTACCCAGAATACCCCACACTATGGCCCGTTTCCTGCTTTTGGGGTGGCTGGTGCTCTTGCATGTACGTTCAAACACCACTTCAGTTGAACACAGACCTAGGTTTTTAGATTTTTGGGGTCCACTGTAGAAACCTTTTCAATAATTCAGAAACTTAGATTTGGATTTATGAAAAATTTGATATTTGAATTTAGTTTTTTCCCCCAAAAAAACAGGCAAGTCAAAAGACTGCCTTAGGCTCGGAGTGAAATCAGAACTGTTCTACACAATAAGTATTATAAATGTATGGAGCAGTGTGCTACTGTATTACTTTAGCGTTTTATTGACTTCTTTATCTTATGAACAATTCTGGTGCTAATAGTTACAGCAGAATCTGAATGATGGTTCTTTATGAGGTTCTTTATCTCCAGGAGAGACCAGAAAACCCAAATCCCAATGGAGGATTTGCTTATCCAAATGCAATGGTAGAGCAGGACACAACATGCATCAACTTTTTTCTTGCTCGGAGTGCTTTAGTCTGCACAGCAGCCTGCTTTTGTATATCAAGCTGTTGCTCTTCATGGCTTGGTTAATTTCTTCTTGGTGTTATGTTACAGAGTCTCGATGTTCTTGGTGCTTAAAACATATTTGGGAATAGATACTAAAGTTGGTTTGGCCATACAACCGTTCAAATCTGAAATAAATGATTACTGAAATTTGAAACTGTCTCTGTACCTTTGGAAAACAGATGTATGTACATGCCAGTGAGTATCTTATGATTCAATGTACAGAGGAATGTACATAATCAGAGGAAGGCTATGTTGGGGTATATTAGGTAAGAGAGAGTGTCTTAAGTTTAAATCTGGTTTATTAGGGCTGTAAGTGTAAACGTATTAGTCTGGCCTAATAGGTCTGAAAGAAAATGATAAGTGATTTGTGTTGGGCTTCAACGAGCTTAATTTTTGAAAAATTCTTAAAGCTACAGCAGGGGTGGCGAATCTCTGACATGTGGCTCTGTGACGGATCCTGTGCGGCTATTTGATACTGAAATTTCCCACACTCCTTGAAGGCAGCACTGACAAAAGCTGCATAACGTGAAGCGCAGGTTGTGAACTTCTCTTAAGCTAGCTGTACAAGTCTGCAGTAGTTCTCAGTAAGACTGTTGAGCAGGAATCCAGGGAGCTTTTAAAGAGAGCTAAATGGGGGCCAGTGATTATCTTGGGGTGTTACACCACAATAATGTTTAAAGTACAGTGTAAAATATGTTAGAGGTCACCACCTCAAATACAATTTGGGCCACAGGAATAAATTGTCCTACATGCTTCTGTGTGAGACACCTCCACATCCACCGGTTTGGCAGACGGAGCGCAAAAGTTTTCTGTGTGTCTGTTGATGTATTTTTGCTATGCTTTATCAAGCTAAGTCTAATTATTGTCCCGTTTTCACTGACACACATGTGAAGGAGTTGATTCAAGCATCTATATCAGAGTACAAACCAAACCTAAAGACAATTGTAAAAATGAAACACTGTTTCACTAAAAGCCTTAAGGACTTAGAAAAATAACAGTTCCAGCAAACAATGTGGTGTAAAGCTAATCTTGAAATTGTTGTGCGGCTCTTCACAGTGATGATAAATTCAATTTGGCTCTTAATGCTCAACTGGTTTGACACCTTTCAGCTAAAGGTATGTAACTTTTACAAATTATGTTGTTTTTACATATTCATGCAAACTGTTACCATGCCGAGACATTATAGTATGAGACAGATCATCTGTGAAAAGATCTTGTTCCTCCAACTCCTTTCAGTCGATAAATCAACCTCATGTACTCACTGCTGAATGTGCTAATAGCAGAGAAACAACTTACTGTTGTTCACCAGGAAAACCATTTACCCACCGTCATTGGTGACTATGCTAACTAGCCTTAGCATTCGTCACATCAGGCTCTTCCTGTCTCTGGTTGGCTGTTTCTGTCAGAGCTGTGCATTCATGCACATGACAGCAGGTAAGTAGAGGAGCTCGATTTTTCAAACTATATTTTTGTCATGACATAGTAATAGTTTTAACAAATATGTAAAAATATGTAAAGAATAAAAAAGCATATTATAAAGCATAAATATCTGGTAAATCAAAATATGGCAAACTTTCTGTGCTGCCTCTGTCTGTCTCTCCATACATTCGCTATCTGACAGACACAAAAGGCTAGCACACTGGGCACTCCTTTCTTTCTTAATTTCAATTAGAGCTTGACTGAATGAAATACAACACAATTGTCACTGCTGTTAATGCTAATGTCTCAGTAAACACATTACAGGGGGCTAATCGCACAGGATCAAACAGCAGGCCTTTTGGAAGAAACAGACAGGTGTGTTTGGAGATGCTACGCTAACATAGCACCTCATAATACCCTCAGAGCAAACACACACAAGCCCTTTAAAAGCACAACAATACCAAAAATTGGGCCTGAAGAAGGAGCGGCCGGCTCGCTGTTTGAAGACGAACACAATAAATGGCGAGCCGCAGGTTAGCATTTACTCTCATTTCCTAAACAAACTTCAACGTCTCGACCGTGAATGACTGAAACTTGACCCGACCAGCAGGTCTGCAGGTGTGTTTGACAGGCAACAGGGGGAAGAGATGTGTGTGTGTGTGTGTGTGTGAGTGTGTGTGTGAGTGAGTACATGCATTGTTGGTTCAGGAAGCTGTCCTGTGACATTGAACTTCTCAAAAAACATCACAGCGCCAGTCCTTCATTCTGCATTGATCTCTTTTACTAACTTTTTAATTTATTAACTCTTAAGTATTAAGTTATATTTTCCATACTTGCCAAACCGTTGAAACATGACATAAGACATGAAGTTCTGGTTAGAGTATAAGTTCTTCTATGACTACACTTTACAAACTTTGCCTTATGCTGACAAAACATTCTTCATCCTCCAAAAGAATTGTGGATGTTTTAAAGAGTCAAAATAGTCAAAAGAGAGACAAAATATGAAGAAACGAAGGAATACTTCATAATATGCTAAACTGTGAGCAGAAAAACTAAACAAATCTCCAACAAAAGCTCTACAACCCTACACTCAGATCTCAAATGTATTATTTTTAAAATAAGATTTCCGATTCATTATTTATTTTTAATTCATTAATTTTCCAGCATATCTGTACAGCTTAAGCTCTCAGTTTGGTGGGTCTGATGGTTTCACCTGGCCAGGGCTCTTTAATTTGCTCTACAGTAGTGGTGTGTTGTTCAGAGAGCTGCCTCTCTGTCAACTCCCATCAGGAATGGCTGAATCCCGCCATGCATGGGCTGCTGCTCTGTTTTGATGGGCGACCATGCAGCCAAACACATGCAAACACAGACATGTCATGAAGGCTGCAGCCTGCTACACAGAGCCTCAGAGAGACGGGCAACCAAATTTAAACCAAACGCGCGTAGGCAAAAAGCGACAACATGGTTGAAAAGTGAAGAAGAAACAGTAGCGTCCGGCTGGAATGAGATGATGATGACAACTGCAAAGCTGGATGTAAAATGAAAACTTTCATCAGAGCTCGAGCAGCAACAAACCTGCAGAGTCACATGTTCATTTAAAGATTTGATTAAATTGTAAAACTAGTTTGTGCACTTTTATTTTTGTCATAATGGGAAAAAAAAATCATAAAATGTTTTTTTATGACAAAAATGACTTAAAATATCACACACTAATACACAAATCATTCATAGCTTCCAAATTAGGCAACATACAATATAAAAATGCTTATAAAAATTATTCTTGGATGTTCAGTGTTTTTATTTAATTGTCATTATTCTGTAGAAATCAGTTTTCACTTTGGATTTTTTTTTTTTTGTAAATTTCTTGTCCAAACACCCTAAATTTTTTGACCATGATTGAATTTTAATATCAATAAAAAGCGGGGAAATGTTCAAGAGGGTGAATGTTAGGGTGCTGAGAGAGATCAGAACATACGGAGGCCTTAATCCCTGACGCAGGTCTGCGTGTTCCTAGATGTGTGCACAGAAATGGAGGTAAAAGTTCCAGTTGAAGTGTGGAAGTGTTTGCAACTAGAGAGGTGTTAAAAAAAAAAAACAGCAAATACCAGAAATGAGACGAACCAGAGGCCAGAGAAGATCCAGGACCCAGAGAGCAGCTACAGCGATCTGATAGCTGAACCGATTAGCACATTTTGGTTACCCGCATTCTCAACTACTTGGTTTGTGCTTTTATAATAATCATTGAAAGCAAAATAGTCTTTTTGTTTTGCTTTTCAAACAAACTGGCTCCATTGGCTGGGGCTTTTCTCCATAAATTTAAACTTTCCAGTTGATCATTTAAAACTTGTTGCATATTTTACAGATCTACAGACCCATTCAACACATTAGGATATCATTGAAACGGCCACTTATTTCAGTGGAACACATTATGCACATTAATTAAACACAGATGAATATTTGAAAGCTTTTAATTCTGTTAGCTATGAGTTTCTGCCACTGGATTTACATTTAAAATTGGAATATTACATCAGACCAATAAAAAAAAGAGTAAAGGAAATGTGTGCTTAATGAGATGTATGTTTAATATCTGCTTAAACATTATTTTCAAAAGATACTTGTAATCCAACAAACGAGATGATATTTATGACTATTTATATCAATGCTTACCAAAATGAATACAACTAATACTGCATAACTGATTGATTATTACCACTTTAAAACATTATACAGTAAGTATACCTGACTAAGTACTTTTGGACAGTTCCGTTTTACAAAAAAATACTGTTATGAAAAAGTGTGAAAAAACAAAAAAACAAATTAAATCCACTTTGAGCTACACAGGCAGCATAAATAGAGCATTGAGCTTGTGTAACCAGGGAGGTCAGTGTGAAGATGAAAACTCTAAAACACTTCACACACCCCTCTGTTCACCCTGCATCCAGTTCAGCCTGGAACAACTCTGAGTTTGTCTTCAAGAGTTCACTTGGCCTCTCACTGTGGGTAAATGATCGCCACATTTGACTCATTTGTGTGAATCAGAAAAGAAATAAGTAGCAAAGTCCACAGGCCTAAACATTACCCCAGCCTCTCAGCCTCTCAGCCGAGCCACAGGAGGAGAGCTACACATTAACACGTTCGGCTCTCTCAGCCAGAGCTTTACAACCTTCTAAACACACCCTTTGGATCAGGGCGCCACTCTGTAAACACTGCAACTTTCCAGACGCTGGGATCGGCGGTTCATACAGAGCTCTCAGCCAATCGGAAACCAACAGAGAGGTGTTATACTCTCCCGCCAGAGCCTATGGGAGGCCAGCAGCCATGGAGACCAGCTGCTCATCGGGTGATGGCTGAGGAAGTGTTGGGAGTACAGCTCAGGGTTGTGTTTTGGCAAGCAGGAGTGTATATACACTGCTTGATGGTGGTGTTTTATGGCCTGTGCACCCTGCATATCCATGTTTATACAATCTATTATCTCATCGTGCAGGATGACACTGTTTAGCCCTTTTGATCGAACTTTAGTCCGTTTGTCTAGACAGTCTGGTCCATCTGGGGAGGGGTGAATGCGTAATTAAACTCTGACGCGGACCACAAAAGCGAGCTGCGGTCCGTCCAAAAACCTAGACATCAGTTTGGTTGAAGCGAACTCTGGTGTAATTCAAATGCATATGTGAACGCCAAGCGGACCGGAAGCTGTTCCAAAAACTGAAAGCAGACTATTGCGCAGGGCATTCTGGGTAAAAACAATCAAAACAATGGGGACTAGCACTAGCAAGAGAAATGACTCAGGGGTGTCTTTTGCCAAAGAGAAAAGAGAAATCATAACTGCTAAAAATCGGATGCTACCACATTTTTGTTTACGTTTTGTGAATCAAGGAAGCGCTCAGGGTCTTCTTCAGAAGTTTTCAAGTCATTTCTTTCAGTGGTTCTCGGTGCAGCGCCACCACAGGCGAGTGAGAGAGTTTGGCTCATTTGAAAGTGAACCACATCAGCTGAAAATGTAACAAACGTGGCAGATTTGGTCCCTAACTGAACCGAGTCTACTGGACGATCAGCCGTGACAAGACCCTCGCATTAAGCAAAGTTTGAATGAAAACACTTTAATTTTGCCAAGAAAAAGCATAAAATGATGAAATTCAGCAGTATGATCTACTTTTTAAAACTGAAGCAGCCATTAAAAGTTTAAACAGAAGAAAGTTTCAATAGAAACAGAGTCTCTGGGAGAAACGTCTCCATAGACTGTTTCAAATCAGACTGGAAGGTTTTCAGTAGGAACACCTGCAGCTGCAACCCCCGCTGACCTACCTCCTGATGAACGCGGTAACCTGCAGCCCGGACGGTCCACCAGATCTCTTCATCTCCTCTAAACAAAGCAGCACAGAGGGAATCCTCCAAAGTGGCAGCTTAATTCCCGTGGCCCCTCAGTGGGACCCTTATGCTCTCCAGCTCAGACGGACCGCATTGGAAAAGAGAGCTGGGAAAAAGTGAAGCAAAGATGCTGCCAGCTGTGATATGTGTTGAGAGGAATGCACCGGTGTTATCGCTCACTGAGTTATGCAAGAACGATTTGGTGGAAACCTTTGCCTGGTACAGTATTGGGCCTCTGCCTCCTCATGCACAAACTGCACACACACACACACACACACACACACACACACACACACACACACACACACACACACACACACACTTAGATACACAAAGCCAAGTAGCTCCTGCCTTGAAGATTTTCTAATTACCCTCGGTGAATGGGAGGCAGGCGGACACACAGAGGGCAGACTGCCTAGGTTATCACACACACTTCCAAGACTCCCGGATCTTCTTCCAAACATTCGGCCCTATTTTTAGCTTTCATCTGTGGTGCTTTTTAGTCAGAGTGAGCGAGGGGCATGGGAGGTATCGAAATCAGAAGATCCGCTTTGTAACCTGAGCCAAACTGAAACCTTTTCTTCTGAGCAATTTGATTCATTCATTTAAGGAAGAGGAAAAAAAAAAAAAAAAAAAACAAGCCAATACTTGTTAAATTGCAGCAACAACAGCACGTTACTGTTTTAAGTAAACAAAAGTTCTGATAAATATTCTAGACAAAGAACCCTCCACATTTATTGACACTCCTGTAAAAGATATATAAAATGTTTCAAAATGGATTCATTGTAGCAGCATAATCTCACAATTAATATTTAATTTGAGTACATTTATTCTGAAAAAAGGTGAAGAAGTTCATGTTTTAAATAAAATCACCACCACCATACTAATTATCAGCCACTGTTGACCATCCAGACAATCATCTTAGCCGTTACAAAGGATCACAAATGGATCTTTGACTATTCTTCTTTGTACAGCTCTTCCAAAATCCTGGATTCTTTCTTATAATCTATTCAGCTCACTGAAACGTTTTCTACTAGATTCAGTTAAATCCCAATTATAAAACAATGCAGTCATGCTCAGATTCTGAAGAAGTTATCCATGAAGCACAGCTGATTACATTGAGTAATTAACCTCACATCAAGATGGAGGCGGTGGAAAGGAGCGAGAGACGACACGACGCTACTGACAGCAATAGCTCAGCTGATTGCCCCCTGCAGAAAGGCCTCACAGATTAACAGAAATGTAACTTCTGTAAAGAAGAAAAGAACAGAAAACAAAACACTTTTTATAGCAATAATTGTGTGTAACGTATGATCGGAGAGTAGTAGGAGAAAGAAACAGAGGAAGGAAACGTGGTCTGTTGCAACAAAAGTACTGAGGTAGCTCAGGGTAACAAAGGCCTAGACAATAAACTTCATCACAAAGGGTTATAAGCGTAGCTTGGTTCTGTAGTAGAGCAAGCACATGTCTCCAGTTAACATCCCAGGAGAGATTAACGTATTTCACGTTTACATTTGTGATGGTAGGTTAGAAAAGGTGTGTTATTTTTTAATTGGCATCATGCACAACACAAATGTTTGGCATGTAAATAGAATCTGATGGATGCTATTTACATTAAATGCTCCAAAAATGAGCTTGGTGATAAAATAAATATGGGTCCTTGGTGTCAATGACTAAAGGACATTGGACACAGTATCATTTAGTCATTGACACACTAAATGACTAAATGATAATGACTCTGTATCACAGGGAAACAGGAAGTCATGGATTAACAAGTAGAAGTTCTCAGAAAAATAATTAAAGTAGGAATTTAAGATAAATTCACACTGTAAAAACATAAAATCTTTCCAGGAAATTTTGATCTAATTTCCAGTGCAAATATCTTAGTGCACTTGAAATAAAACAAAACTTACTTAGAAGTGACTTTTCACCAAGATATAGTAGTTTGAGTCAATAAATTCCTTAATTTTGATGAAAAAGTTCTAGTTCCACTGGGAGATTATTTCACTCATAACATGAGAAAATATCTTGGTATAAATGAATTTCTCTGCCAATGGAACAAGCATTTTTCCCCCACAATATTAAGGAATTATTGACTTAAAACAAGCTCCTATTTCTTGCTGAAAAGTTATTTGTAAGTTAGTTTTGTCTAATTTCAAATTTGAAACTAGGCCAGAAAAACTTGGTAAAATTGGGTCTTTGAAGTTATATTTATTATATTATATTTAGTATAGTTAAATTTAGTTATATTTATTATGTTTCTGTTTTTAAAAAAATGTTAACATGCGGTCCCCCAAATTAAAGATTGTATTTGTATGAAAATTTAGACAGCCGCAGTAAGAGCTGAATTTATCATAAGAAGACATTTGACTCCTTTTTTCTCATCCAGCTAACTGGATGGTGTGCTGTTGCTGTCAACTACGCCTTGCATAAATCTCATTGAAAAATTGCTCTGTGCACAAGCGTCCAATCATTTCTAAGTGAGTCTTTACAAGAATGATGGCCTTGGAAATAAAGCTTGAAGAAATTTAAGACTTTTTCCACAGGACGCTGTCTTGATGACTTCTGCATGCCATCATTTTTTCTTAATCACCATTTAGCTGTTGATCTGCATGAAATGCTCTTCTGAAACTGTTTACGGCTCCCTGGACTATACAGAGCGGCAACAAGGCAACAAGCTGCGGCAACGAGCTGCGGCCTGGAGCTGCGGCGCTGAACAGAGTAACAGTAAGGCGAGGAATCGTGGTCTCAGGTGAACACATGAAAGAGGGGAGGTCGCTGGATTTAAGGCTTTTTGTCTTTGGGCGTTCAAAGGAGACAGCTGTCGACTGCACAGGGCCTGGCTCTATTCATGTGGGAGGGACCGCAGACAGAGAGCACGCCAACATACACACACGCATATACTTCAAAGGAAGGTGTGTGTGTGTGTGTGTGTGTGTAAGTGTGAATACAAGCCATCTCCCCACTGATTGTTGCTGTTATTATCATCATTTAACAATATGCTCGCTTTTATTCATGTGACCATAACTGTATGTTTATTCTCAAGATCTCTGTGGTATCTCTAGTGCTTTCATCGTATACGCACATAACAATAATCCCTCTGTCTGACCTGCAGCGCTTTGCAAAAGTATTCGCACCGCTTGAACTTTCATTCTGTCACGTTGCGACAGCAGACGTCGTCTTGTGCTGGGATTTTATGTGAAAGTCCAACATGAAGTAGAGCAAAAATTCACACATGGAAGAAAAACGACACGTTGGTGTTTAACATTTTTTATGAATAACATTTTTTTTTTTTTTAAATGGGGCGTGCATTTGCATTCAACTCCCCTTGCAAAATCCCAGCAGCTGTTCCATTAAAGCCTCAGAGGTTCCTCGTTAGTGACCAAACAGCATCATGACGACCAGGACACAGGTCAGGGAGAAAGTTTAAAGTGGAGTTAGGTTATAAAATAATCCACAAACAGCTTACGTAGGAGAATCTGTGGTCATATTTACTCCTGCACTTCACATATCTGGCCCTTATTGAAGAGGAAGAAGGAATCCATTGTTCACGTCTTTAGAAATCAATACAGCCTGTGTGTATGACTAAACACACAGGCAAAGCTAGTCAAATCAAGTCACGTTTATTTGTACAGCACATTTCAGCAACAAGGCAGTTCAAAGTGCTATACCCCATGAAAACATCATACAGTCACCAATTACGAAACAAGAAATAAACATTACATTTTGTCAAATGTTATCATCATCAAAAGCAAATATCAGCCGCATTGGCAGATAGAGAAAACCTGTAGCGTCTGCATATAAACACATGCAACAGATTTTAAGATTCTTATTTGAAAAGACAAAAAAAAAACAAACAAAATAAAAACAATACGGATTGTGCTTGTAACGTGACAACATATGAAAATGTTGAAGTAGTACGAAAACTTTTACAAGGCACTGCCATGATAACCATTTTAATATCCCCTTAGGGTGCAAACCTCTTCTGCATTTAAAACAACCGTCTGGAAATTCCCATGTTTGCTGCCTTTCTGTGTGCAGACTGTCTGAACGCACTGACCCGGGTCAAAGTTGAAAAATTACAAGCAGTTGGTCATTTTGGTAACAGATTACTATCATTTGCTTATTTTGTCAAACCAGATTAGAACATTTTTGAGGGAGGACCATTACTCACGCCTTCTCTTGGTGTCTGAAAGATGAGAGGCATCTTAATTGTTATCTTTTTGATCCGATTTAGTCTTCCGTACGGTAAAAAGCATTTAATGATGTCATCTGGTGTTTGTCACCCAGGAGTCGTGTTATTTTGAGATCCACAAAAGAAATTTAAAAAATCTAATTATCTGCAAGATTTCTGAATGATTTTACAAGTTTTTTCTTTGGACTTTGGTTTCTTTCTTGTCTATTTGCTGTTCAGGACCAGAGTATTTTCAGTTTAAGAACATCTACCTCAAATTTAACTTTTTAAGGCAAGTCAAGTAAAGTTTATTTGCATTGCACAATTCAAGAACAAAGGCAGGTCAAATTGCTTTGCACCAGATGCTGCTCACTTGGTAAAACTAATGTTTTCAGCCCACATTTAACAATATACTTTCACAGTAAAATACATGCACTGCACTAAACCTTAGTGTCCAAAGATGAATTTTTCACAAATTGTAAAAATATTGACCAAGATTAACTCAAAATGTAACCTTAAACATTTTGTGGAGTATTTTGGCTTTGAGGGTGTGAACTTGGAAGAGATAAAGAAATCGGTGACTGTCCGTCCTGTTTTGGACTTTCTTTTTCTTTTTTTCAATATTTAAGGCAAGAATCGTGTTTGTTGCAAAAAAAAAAGAAAAGAAAAGAAAAGAAAAAACACAGAAATCTTGAACATGTTGAGCATAAATGTTGAATTTTATTTGAATGAAGACGCTGCTGGTGGCTGGATGCTGATCTGTTCTTTTAACTAAGGTAGTGATGCCTCTAGTTTTCAGAAGGTGTCACCAATACTGAGGTGGCACACCAAAACGAAAAGTCAAAAAAACGACATTCTGTAAAGAACAAGGAAATGAACAGAGAAATTTAATCAAACGACAACTAGAAACCCAAGCCCTGCTCTATTAACACTGATAATCCCATATGCTCAATGTTGTTAAGAAGGAATAACGTAACACAAGTGGTGGATGCTCTTTAGCTAAATACAAAATTGTACGAAGGATCTGGATGCGCCACTGACAAAAGCATCTGGTCAGTAATTCAACATCATTTGATTGACATATGAAAAACAAAGTGAGGCAAACCATTACTTTTGAAGCCTCCATTTTGCCATGTGAACAAACATTTCCTTTTACCTAAAATGATTTTTTTTCCCTCTTCCTGTTGGCTGCTCTGATTCTTCCCGGCGACTTCAGTCTTCAGTTGACATTTGCATAGGAGGCAAATCAGTCAGGCTGCATGAAAGGAGAGCTGTGGCAACAGAGCAAAACATGGATATTCCTAAAATTAGGAAGTCACGGCAACAAGAGGTGACTTTCATAATACTTGCAGGGCACTCTAATATTTAAATAGTTATCTGAAGATGCATCATGGTGTTTGAATGTGGATATGTTTGAAGTAATAGAATAAATTCAACTAAAACTTTTTTTGTCATTCACTTCCTGTTTTTTTTTAAGTATATAACAATTAATTTTGTAGCACAAAAGCAATATCAAGTCTAAAACTGCATGTCAGCATGATGTAACCCTTGTATTTATAATCCATGTTTTCTGGAGCACAGAACATAATGAAAACGCATAAATCTTGAATAATGAGGAAACACGACGCACCGTCTCCTGAAAGCATCCCTGATATTTTCCTATGCAAATAACTTTGCATTCGCTGGGATGCAGCTGTATCAGCTGCAGGAGACAAGGCTGCTTTGTCACGCCCCTTCCTTCCTGACTTTGTTTGTTTTTTGTTGTTTTTTCATATTAACCCCCAGATGCAAAACTTCATTTTTGACAAAACCTTTTGTTCACGAAAGTAAAAGGAAAATCCAGAGGAATCATCAAACTCATCATAATCAGCAAAAAAAAAAAAAAAGGAGCAATTACTTGCAATGAGGTGAGGAAATGTGAGTCATGGTAAAAAAGCATTTTAAAGCTTTAATCCAACTAAAACCAAACGTTTGAGCAGAACTTTTTGAAACAAACATTTCATTTTGGGATGAGAGCGGCTTGAGGTGAAAGTAGATTTTGCTGAGCTTTGGCTACCAGGGTTACCAAGATGCACCTTTTATGTTTGTATTATGAAAAGGCTTCATTTGAAAGTAAAACCAACAGTGATTATTTCTTCTCCGAATATTTAAAATATGTTTTAAACCTCAACTAAGTGAGAGTAGTTGCTCATAATATAGAACAAACATAATATGTTTTCCTTCTTGTGATTTAGATGGGAACATATTTCATGCACATTTATCGGTTTGGGGATAAATGATTTTTTTCATGGTTGCTTGTAAACACAACATTAATTTTGGGCCTTCGTCCAAAAATCTTCCTGCATCCAGCACCTTTTCACCAGATGTGATTGTCAGAGAGCAGATGAGCCTCAACTCCCACATCATTTAACATTCAACACACTAAGACACCTAAAGCCTCCTCTAAACAATTAGGTTTTCACGCTTAATCACTTTGCCAAGCAGCTTTGTGAATCCACTTGTTAATACATTCATTGTGGCACAATAGGGAAGCAAAGTGTAACTGGTGAAATACCTAAAGCTTCTCCATGCTGTTCAGATTTTCCCTCATCCGAACCTTCTGACTACCTCATTATGTTTTAAGAAATTTGGAGTGTCAAACGTGCTCAGTGAAGCTTTATTAAAATACTTTGAGAAAAAAAAAGAGACGTTCATGACGAAGAATGTGAAGCAACTCATACTGTTGCTTATTTAAAATGAATTTGTTGTTAGCAGAAAACAAAAAATGATCGAGCACAAACAAAACAAATGGCAGGTAAGACGTGATGAGTTTTAGTTGATGTGCCCCCCCCAAATAAAACCCTTCCCTGGACCTCATCGGACTCTGGGCCGGCTCTGGGTATGCAGTATTCTCCAGCGAAGCAACACGTGGCATCTGGGTGTCATCGGGCTGTAATTACCCAGCTTCCCATGTAGTTTACCCATCTGCTGCGGCGGCTCCCTCCACATATGGGCCGTATGCTGCTATAGGACGAGTAATGATCACCTTCTTAACAAATCTGCTGTGAGCCAAGACGACAGCAGGTCTCAAAAACAATGCAGGCCGGCTGGGGGTCTGCGGACGGGGGGGGAGAGAGGGTGGGAAGATATGGTGGTTAAGCAGGAACCGAAAGGTGCGGTCAGTTTGACGGGAGGTGAACGAGGGTCACACTCTGACTGTTCAGGTCGCTTTGTGGATGAGAGTGTGAATTTTTATTGGGGTTTTTTTCTGAAACTGGAAGGTAAAAACATGTCACAGCTACAAAGATAAATGTGTGTAGAGTTTAAAGCACACACACACACACACACACACACACACACACACACACGCATACACACACACCTCAGCTCAGGTACCAGGAGGGTTGAGTCTTACTTGGCGGATATTGCATCAGAATCAGCCAGGGGAAGAGAAGCAACAAGCAGCAAAACAAGGCGATTGCAGGGCGCCTCCCGATCTGAACGTGCGAATCAACACAACCTTTACGTTGTTGTGCAGTTGTCCAGTAGGATTCAAACTCAGTTTAAAGACTAAATGAGGATATAGCTGGACCAGCATGACAGAGGTCATGCTCCAGGCAGTGTGTTTGTGGACATTTTATGACCCGTTCCCAGAACTGGTCTATCGTTATCATTGACTCTTCAGGTTTCACATCAGCTGTCCTGGGGTTGATTTGTGTGTTTGTGTGCGGGGAGATTCTCCTGCAGGGAACAATTTTAGGTTTGTTGATGAAACGTGGTGAAACGGGGGTCGTCTGAGGCGTAGATGCTTTGTAACCAAACGTTGCTCCTCTTCAGGTGACTTTAGAAAGATGTTCTGGGTTTTTTTGTGAGACAAGTTAGTCTCTTCTATGGACAATAGATTTGAATGTTATTGCTTCAGGTCAAAGAAAATTACATTTAGTTCACCAAGAAGAACAGGTAAATATGTGTCAGTGTGTTTGCTTTAAACTATCACATGAATCCAATGATAAACATGTTTAAGTGATTTTTAAACACAACAAAAATAATTTCAACTTACTTTACAACAAAAGTGTTTATGTTAGGTGGATTTAATTCAGTTCAGACCATTGTGATTTTATTTGATGCAGTCTAAAATTCAACACCAATACAGTCAGATTAAACAAATAACATAAAACCTATCAATAAGGCATATTTAATGAAAAAAAAAAAAGGCTAATGTAGAATTTAAGTTGAGCTTAAATGATTCGGTAAAAAGGGTCAAATTAAAAATTCTGCTAAAACTTAACTTAAAATGATGTCATGGCTGGAGTCCAGGGTTGGGCAACACGGACTTAGAATTTTATCATGTCATGATAAAAAAAATTTTGACTATAAAAATTAAACAATATGATAAATGCCCACCACTTCTGCAGGCTACATTGTGTAAAACTAACCAGCCTTGCAAAGCATCACTAAGGTAAATACTAATTACACTTTTTAAGCAACACTAAACTGTCAGGTTATGTGATTGTAGAGATTCGAGGCTCTTTAAAGTCAAAAACCTTAAAAAATGAAGAAATCATAGACTTTGATATCCTGCCTGGCAAATACTTAAATTCACCTTATTTACGCTCACATTGAGTTGAGGTGCTTCAGACTTTTGCAGTGAAGCTTATTGCAGAGGACGAGCAAAAACGGTAACTAAACAAAGAAAAATTATTCATGTCTCGTCTTTAGGGATTTAGCACTATTAGCCCTGGATGACAGCAGAGGAGGACTGTGCTTTCCTCTTGTTCGCTCTCGCCCTGCCTTTACAAAAAATTAACCCTGTAGCCCCCGAACGTGCGATCTCATTGACCATAAGATACTGATGTGAAGAGGAAGCACACCTCGAAGCATTAACAGAGCGAAGTGTCAGCCAAAAGGCAGCTGATAAGAAACCTCTAGACAGGCTTCATGATGAAAGGTCAATGCAGGCTGAGAAATGAAAGGGCAACGCCATAAAATCATGTTATAGAGCTTTGAAACCTATAAATACTGAAAGTGTGAAACATAAATCAGAATTTGTCCTTCCTTTGTTTCCAAAGCAGATCAGAAAATTAAAAAAAAAAAAAAAAAAAAAAGCCTTTTCAGCCATGCCTCTGGAAATAAAACAGGAGGTTGGCATCATATGGAT
The DNA here is from genome assembly GCF_001443285.1 of Poecilia latipinna. Lineage (NCBI taxonomy): Eukaryota > Metazoa > Chordata > Actinopteri > Cyprinodontiformes > Poeciliidae > Poecilia > Poecilia latipinna. The sequence goes on from NW_015114829.1 coordinate 73,477, forward strand.
GATGATGATGATGATGATGATGATGATGTGTTTCTGGATATTATCTGATCAATTTTAACAAGAATGTTCCTGAAAGGTGTGTAGCTACTTGGTGCAACCAAAACATCACATAACTGTGTCAGCATCAGTACTTTCCTGATGTACCAAGACTGTGAGAGAAGAAGATTAATTAAATAAGCAAAGAAAATCAGTGCAAACAAAAAAATTTAAAACAAATATATACTTTAAAAAAAAGATAATCTGCTATTCTAAGAGAATCACACTGAAATGCCACCAAGTACGGTGAAGAAATGGGCATCCAGGAGCTGAACTTGTTCAGCCTCCTCCGTCTCCTCAGGAGAAAATAACAGATTCCTTCACCAAGTGGTTTTGTTTCTTCTTCTACAGATCTGACTCATTTTTCGGCTACGTGCATAACGCCACCAGAGCCAGATTTTACAAAGGGCTTACAGAGGGGAACAGATTTTTTTTTTTATTGTTTATGTTTTGTTTTTTTGTTTTTTAATGAATGCATGTGTTGCGGACTTCATTTGGACTCATTCATAGGCTCATACCAGGTGAGTTGTAATAATATTTTGAGATTTGTATGAATATAAACAATACAAAAAATTATAAAATGATGACATTACAGAAGTTTTGTTTTAGGAACATAGAGTTACACGCCGAGGAATGTATGTATAAAACCACCTATTGATGTTCTGTAACTTTGCCACCTTCCTAAAGTCATTTTTTGCAAAAGCGATTTCATGTTTTAGCTACCTTCCTTACATGAGCTTTGTAAAGCTTGACAGTCGCCTAGGTAACAGTCTGCTTCCCTACACAACAGCAACAACCCCTGGCAACTAAATAATGCAGCAACGCATCAGCAAATCTACAGCAACGTTTGGCTGCTGATGATGAGCGTGTTGTTGTTTGTATTGGGACGGAGACGCAGTCGACTCAGCGCGACCTGTTGATGGGACAACATGCATTTAGTGACAGTGCAAACACCGGGTTTCATCCGGCGGAGACAGAACCCAAAGCTGCCGACAGTTCCACACATCTTGGTTTCCATGAAAACATCTAGAAATGTTTCTCCTCACATTTTAAATTCATTGTTGCTTCAAAGACTGGAATTGGGTCGCTCAAACCGCCATAAAAAAATTAAAAAAAAAGACAACAACAAGTCAGACATGGGTCACGTATGGGCAGGAAAATTATATTTTGTTGTATTTGTCTGCTGTCCGAATATAGCAATAGATGTGTGAGCTTTCAGATCAACATGGTAAATTGAGTGATAGGTGCAGAAAACACTCTGCCAGGACAGTAAAATCCTGACAAAGAGGTAGAAACTGTGAGCTGACACAAGCTGAATGTTTTTACACAATTTAAAAAACACCATTCATCCCATTATACATACAATATCATGAGGGCCACATCATGAACAATACACATACGTGTGCAATTTTCTTGCTACTCCAAACTGCATTTCATTCCTTCGCCTTTGGACACACAAATTATATGAGACAAAATGAAAATGTATGAATTTTCATTTTAAACTTCATTGGAAATCATTGTGGAGCTCATTCAGTTTGCGAATACATTAAGAGTTAAAAAAAAAGAAGAAGTCAAAAATCAAAGTATTTTTGCATAATTCTGGGTCAGAAAATATATGCTTCATCTATGCCATCCAGAGTTAGTGACTGCTTGCTTGTGTTGCTCTAAGACCCAAATCTGTTTTTCCCCACCAAGTCCAAATTTGGAATAATTTAGTCTTTAGTGCGTCTCTTATTAAAGTAGTGAAACTAGAACAACGTCCTGTCTTCCTAAATGGCTGTAATTATCGTCTGTCACCATCTGTTGTATTTTCTTTCTTAACATAATTTTATGCAAGGTTAATTATCCATGTTGTTGTGCTGTGGGAGGACAGAGGAGAAGCTGCTGTGTTTCCTGTGTCATCTACCTGGAATTTGCTGTTCCTGAAAAAAAAGAAAGAAAAAAAATCTGTGGTTGTTGAAAGCTGCTATGCTTGTTTTCTTTTTGTAACAGCTCCAGCTAAAGCTACAGGAGCAGCAAATGAGAGGCTGAGGAGCAAACTGACAGTTCCACCATTAACAGCAAACTTAAATAAATCAAATCCACAGTTTTATCCTGATATGCATTTTCAGTAAACAATCCAGAGAATCTGAAGACTTTCCAGGAGCAACACAGAGACCTTCAGAGGTCAATGAGGACGTTTAGAAAAAAAAAAAAAAAAACTGACTGTAGCTTAACCTGTTCTGTCACAGCACCACCACAACAGCTCTGACTGGAGTCCTGGCCAACCTGCCGAGAACCGAACAACTGGAATGGGAGGAAGCGTTGACGGGTAACCTTAGAAATCCCTAATGTGACTTTTCCCCATCATTACCAAAATAAATGAATGAATTAATATACTTTATTAATCCCCAAAGAGAAATTCACAACTTTCAGTACAACCCGCCCAAACGTTTAGACCGGTCACTGAGACTGCATCCCCTCACCCAGAGGGGAGGCAAAGTAATATGGTAATTAAAATAATTGAAAAAATTGAACTTTTAAGGATGACGTATTTAGTCAACCAATGACACAGAAACACAGCTTTGTTAAAAAGACAACTTTGCTTTCCATCTAAACTGGAAATGTGTGCAATTAAAAAATAAAAGAAGAAGCCATCCACACAAAATGATCTATTAATGTTTTAAAGTGGTCAAGAAGTTTTGCACATTGGTAAATTACCGAAATTTTACATTTTACACATTTGTTTCAGTTCAATTTTGATGCGATCTATTTTAGCCCGTTGTTTTAAAAACTGATTAATTATTATAATTATTATTATAGGTTATTTTGTTAATCCAGCCCAATGTTACATAGGAACTGACCCAGGGTGGGCTTAGCAAAAACAAAACTGGGTCACGGGTTTAACCTGGACTGCTTGGTTAGGTTCCCAAATGTTTAGGATAGTAAAATGGATTCAACACCCATTGCCTTGAGAGATTAAGAAAATAATACATCAGTTTTTAATGCTTTTTTTTTTAACCCTTTCAGTGGAGAGACATGGGACACACACTGTACAGCAAGAGTCTTTCACAGGGCGAACAACCATGTTCACGTAAAAGCACATAAGCTAACGGTCAGAGGAAGCCGGTGTACCTGGAGAGAGAACACACAGGAAGGCCAATGCCAGTGTTTGAGCTTAAAAACCTTGAAACCTCACTAAAGTTTGGTCAGGTCATTGCTTAGTTCAAAATGGTAGCCTGTGGAGATAAAGACAAACCTTTCTCAAGAAGTGAGTCAGGTAAACAGAAACGTTTCAAGGAGCTGATTTATTCAGCTGTGATTCAGAAAACCGACATGTAAACTTTTGTCTGCTGGTCTCTCTATCGCACTGGTTCTGTCGCCTGTAGGGAATCTGACTGAGGGTGCCTAAGAGTTGTTAAATAAATAACAACCCTCTGAGACACATCTATCTAAAACAGGAGCTTGTTTTTTTTGTTTTTTTTTTCAGTTCTGTTCTAGCCTGGAACCACCTAATGAAATGATTTCCTCTTCTTGTATTTCTATTCATGCAGGTGAATTTTCCCGTAAGGGAACAGGAACGTCTGACCAAACACCCCTAACAGGCAGCAAGGCTTAAAAAGCTAAATATCTGCCAAAATAAAAAATAAAAAAATCACAACCAAATGGAGAAATTGTGTCCACAATCAACCAAATGAGCTACTTTTAAAGAGGTACTTGTTTGGACCTTTTAGCAACATCCTTCAACACAAAAACATGAATTACTTTATAATTCATACAGCTGTGAGTCAAGATCTAAAAGTATTTTACAGTATTGCACTCTAGACCGTAACTCTCAGGCCTCAAGATTTATAATGAATTGCAGTTTGACATAACTGCTTTATTTACAGTCAAAAAAGATGTGAAATGTTGAAACTGAGGAAACGGTGTGTAGCTTTTCGCTCTGTGAATGTTTTGGTGATGGGAGATAAACGCAGGGTTGTCAGGTTGAAGCTCACGTCATAATATGGCTTCAGTTCTGTAAACAAGTGCGCCCTCTGTAGGAGACATGTCCCTCTCATTGTTTAATTTAGAGATTTTTTTTAATAAACAACACAGAGAGCTGATTGTTAATAACAACAATAATTTTAAAAAAACATTGTGAATGTATGAACAAATGTAAAATGTGCTAAGCTAATTAAGGAGAGTGTAGATTGTTGGTTCGTTATTTAGATCCACACAACAGGAAGTCTCAGTTCACACTTAGTATTTTTATCCACCACTAGGTGGAGCTCTCCCCTACTGTTTTTCTCCTGAGTTCACAAGTGAACTAAATAACTTTTGAAATCAGAAAACATTCTAATGTAAAAAAAAAAGAAGAAGAAGAAGAAGAAGAAAAAGTTAAAATCATAAAGAACACAAAATGGCATTAGGGAGCCAGTGTCAATCATTACCTCCACATATAATAAGCAACATGATCATTTATAAATAAATATGAAGTTGTTAGAAAGATTTCAAAGATGTTAAGCAATATTTCAGGTGGAACAGGGTCAGGTCAAACCATATTTCCATCATGGGAGAAGAAGTGGAGGATGGCTGAGGAATATGAACATCTCAGTGTTTGCCTGGACAGCAGACTGGACTGGAGATGCAACAGTGAAGCCGTCTATGAGAAGAGACGGAGCAGACTGGACTTCTTGAGGAAGCCAACATCCTTCAAGGTTTGCAGCAAGTTGCTGCAGATCTTCTATATGTCTGTTGTTGAGAGAGCATCTTGCACACGAGTTGTAAATGAAAAATCTTTGTTTCCTCCTAAGAAAAAGGAGAAAAGGGATCAGGAATCATATCTTATTTAAAATAAACAAAAAAAAAAAAAGAATCCCTCTAGCATGGAATAGAATCACAAACTTAAAACAAATCAGGAAAGAGTTGACTAAATATAGGACTTTCAAACACATTCTGACACACTAACACAAGTCTGAAATGACAGTGAGTTCGAGGCCACTTGCCAGCTTACATCATGTTTCGGTGGATGCTTAGTGGCGGCCCTGAAGCTGCTCCAGCTCACCATTACAGTTAAGCTGCCAAAAGCATAAAAATCAAAGTTCATATAGAAAATAACAGAAAGAAAATGAACAGATCGCAGGAACCATCTGCATTCCCACCGCTTTCTTTAACGCCTCTGGAGGCCGAGAACAGCAATAAGCAAACATTGTAAATCTACTTGTCATAAATACTCTTATGTATTTATGACATTTACAGCCAGATAATAAATCAAATAGAGAACCATTATTTTGTCAAACATGCAATTTCTCATTGAAAAAGTGACTCATCATTTCAGGAATATGTAGAAGATTTTCATTTCAGACACAAAGTTTCTGAAAAACTAAGAATTTCAATTAAAGGTGCATTGCACAGCTTTTGTTACAATAGCCCATTAATTTAAAATAAGTAAGTTACTGTTGCCTCAAAGAGGTTTATTCATAAAAACAAACTGTAAAATAAGAACTTGTGAAGGAAACAAAAAGTAATATGTATTCTGGTTAGAGATACACTTGATTGGTAAAAAAGGGATTTTTTTTTTTTTAATTGCTCATTAAAAGTATCAAAACCCAGAGTTTCAGTCTGTAAGTGGTTGAAACACCACCTTAAAAATGAGTAGGTAAAGGTGTGGGACATGGATGAAAATAATTTGTAATTCCTTCACTTCCTGTTAGACTCAAAACAAGAGAACTGGAAACAAACCTTTTCCTCATTCATTAGTGAAAGTCCCTAAAAGAAAAAATCTGAGTCTGTCGAAGTCAGAACCAGAAGGTCGAGGAAAATCACAAATCTGCTTCTGTCAGTAAAAGCCTGATTGGTCCAAATGCAGTACGAACTGAGGATGTTTTACACCAACATGAAATATTCTGTTCAGCTCCAGTTTCAATCAGAAAGTCAACATGTTGCTCATTATTCACAAGTTTCTGGGTAAACTGATTTCTAATTCATTTTCAAAACTGAGGGAAAAAAAATCTCATAAAATACTTTTAAAACCTTATTGTTTCAGCTAAATGATGTTTCTGTAATAAAACAAAAGATCCAGTCTTTAAAAAACAGTTCCATATTTATTGCAAAATATTTTTGTACAGAATTCAACTGAGAAAAAAAAAGAAACAAAAAACATCAACAGAGGAGGAATGGACAGTAAGGCCAACATCAGAACTCCAAGAGTCGAACTGTACAAACACCGACAGTAACATTTTGCTGCTTTATTAATAACTTTTGTACAGAAACCGTTTCGTCGCGCTCACAGCAAGACTCCTTAAAAAGGAGCAAAAGGAAATGAAAACAATTTCACACGTTTTTCTTTTTTCTTAAACATTATTGCCTCACCTGTAAACCCATCAGCTCAGAACACCAAAGGACAATCTTTAAATACTGAAACTTCTATAAGAAACATGTCCCTTGATTGATAATGTCTCACAAAATATAAATATATATATTATATATAATATATAGTTGTAAAAAGCTCAGAACGGATCACGTTTTGGGAATGAGTAGCGTCTTCTGTCGTAGAGGTTTCAGAGTGCGACTGCTGAAGCTAGAAGGCTAACACCACAAACAGAGAGAGAGAGAGAGAGAGAGAGAGAATACGTCCGATCCGGAGTCGAACCTGACGCTACGCTTTGTAACACACCGCTAGAATAATCTGCCTCCCCGTCTGATGTCGAGAGGGGCAGTGGGGTAGAAGAGTGCATCTGTGTATTAACGGGCGTGCATGTTCATGTTCATGTTCATGTTCATGTTCATGCTCATCCTCATGCGATTTGGCACTGATGTAAAAGTCATTTCCTCATCATAAACCACAAGGATATCCTAGCTCTTTTTTTTTTTCTTTAGACGTTTTAGTTTTTCTTCACACATTAAAAAAAAAGGCAGCGTGAGACAGGATACATTATCTCCCCTACCAACATTCAAATGTACATCTTTAACATTGTCTCTCCCACCGTCAGGGAGACACTGAGGACATTAAAAACCCTCCTGTCTCTGGAAGTTCCAGAAAAAAAAAGAAAAAAGATTAACTTAAAATTAGACTAGAGTTTTTGTTGTTGTCAGATATGCATAAGCCCTTCAAAGAAAACACATCAACATACGAAAAAAAAACTAAAATTATTAAAACGACGAAGCTGATGTACAATCCAGAACTCCAGAGGAGGAAAAAAGGGGAGGCTTGCTTCTGAAATACTCCGCTGGTAAGACAAGGTACGAACCGTAGACAGAAACACAAATACTGTTTGTGTGTGTGTGTGTGTGTGTGTGTGTGTGTGTGTGTGTGTGTGTGTGTGTGTGTGATTACACATTGCACGATACACCTGATAAAACCTAAAACATACCCCCCCAAAAAAAAACTAAACAAAAAAAATAAAAAATAGCATGAGCCTCTTTAAATAGGGGGAATCCAGTGACAAACCCTAAGGAGCAGAACAACACAATCGGACATAAAGTTGTGTGGAACCTTCTCAGATTGATCGGGGATGTTTGGACAACCCAACCACATGGAAACAACCCTAAACGAACGCTATGACGCATTTCAAACCACCTTCATAGTAACTGCACTCAATGTATCTGCAATAAGCCTAAATCCTACTGCCTGGACGGTTTTACCATGAGGCCTGATGATGACGGGATCATCATCATCTGTGCTGCTGGCTGTGCAACCATCAAGAAAAATAACTCGCTCATCTGCAAGGTCCAAGTGGCTCACATTCACAGACTTGTAGAGGTATGTCAAAGCGTATAGTTGAGCGGTCTGAGCAAACTCCACGCTGTCAGACACAGAAATGCCCCCCCCCCCACTGACCTGACCCAACTTTACTAAAAGAGCAGAGCTAAATAAAAATCTTTGTTCTATAAATCATGTTGCCCTAATCAGCGCCGTTGTCGCCGAAAATGACAGAACAGGTGTTTTGTTCTCTATAAAAAAGAGTTTCTAGGTTAAAAATGTTGAGTAAACTCAATAAAAGACGATCTACCGCACGTCGAGAATTTTATAGATCGGAGGTCATCAATCGGGGTAACAGCTTATGAGGTTGCTCCTCAGTATTTTATGTCTTTTATATTTTTGGAGCTGGATAAGGTCAACATTTTATGAAATAACTCATGAAAAGCACATGTAGCGTTCTCTACGTTTCACATTTATGCAGCACCATGCTAGTAGCCTGGTAATGGTGTGTGGAGCAGCTGCTGGCCGCCTGCAGACCCTCAATGCTGTGCTCACGATCAGCTAAACTCATCACAAGTATGAAGCAGAAATAACAAATGTGAAGAAATGATATTCATTTCAACTGTCGTAATTAGTGAGGCCTGTTTTCTTGTGAACCAGATAGAATGTGTGTCAATATGAAACTTGAGATGCTTTAGACTGAAAAGATAATCAATGTTAATGCAGATTTGGATCCAGTTTTTTTTTTTTTTGTTTCCATTTGCAAGAGTTTGCACCTTCTCACATCTTCGTTTTGTATGTTTTGAAGGGAACTGAAGTCTCTTCGCAGAATCTGCTCCGCGACCGTCCACATTTCAACTGAGAATTACACGTTTTGTGTTCATGTTAGTCATTAATGCCAAGATCTATTTGTTTTTGTTACATTTCTTCCTCTTGGTGATCCACCGGAACAAATCGATACAAAGCGCTGTAATGGTGTTAGTGTGAGAGTCTGGGAAAGGGCTCTTAAAACATTTATGGATATTCCGAGTGCTTCCAAGATGCGATACCCTGAGTAGCAGACGTAGGCTTGGGTTAAACCTCAGTAGAAACAAAAACACATTTTTTGCCAAGCAAAAAACATAAAAAATAAAATAAAACACCTTTCACACATAAATAAAACTTTGTAGTCAAAGGTATGTTGGCAACCACAAGCGTAACCCCTAGAGTAAAACAAAACCCTAGTTTATCTGTGACAGAACAAGTCGTTTTCAGCTGGATAATATGCAAATACTCATGCATATATAGTTTCTGTCTCCCTTTGCATATAGACAGAAGTGTTTTGGGGTCTACATAGAAAGCTTTCAGCTATACCCTCTCTCTGCAGAGCCTTACATTGAGAATTACGAGATGGATGTAAATGAGAGCGATGTACTTCACGGGCCAAGGAGCGCCAGGACAACCGGTCTCTGTGCAGACATGTAAACAAAAGAGGCCAGAAAACCACAGAGGATGATGGGTAACAGACATCCACGTAAAGCAGCAAAAGGGTCGGACAAAGTACAACAGGAAACATGAGGAGGAAACACTTTTTTTCTATTCTTCCCCATCGCTCCTTTATCAATCAAGAGGATTCAAAATGGAGGGAGGCGTCACGTCCACTCTGCCTCGTGCGTTTCCTCCTGGGCTCGGCTCGGAGTCTGTCCTGCAGCAGGAATTTAAATTAAAGCAATGTTCCTGGGCTGCTCCAGATGGAAATGAACCAAAAATGTAACGGCAAACTCTGAGCGATCTACAGCAGCGTCTCTTTAGAAAAAAAACGTTCGAACGAATGTTTGATCGCCGCTGGTGAGGTGCGGCAGCCAGAGACGGGAGGATACGAGAGCGGCGTGCCTCCATAGCCCTTCCTGGGGTCTGTGGGCCAGCGGACCTAGGAGGACACAAACCTGGAGCTCAGACAAACAGCTGGATCCGCTCCCGGATGGTCTGCCTGCAGATGGGGCAGGTCTTGAGCGCGGCGCTGCAGTCGATGCAGGAGGCGTGGCCGCACTGGAAGACCAGCTTGATGTGGTTGTCGATGCAGATGGGGCAGGTGATGCGCTCCTCCATCTGCCTGTAGCGGGACTGCAGCTGCTCCAGCAGGTTGTGCTGCTCAGAGTTCTCGGTGCCAGGGCTGCAGTCCACCTCGGTTTGGTCTGCGGAGTCAAAATCATTGACGATACCCAGTTTTAATCCAGAGTTTTATGTGTTGTTGCAGTGTTATTATAGACTGGTCAGGCCGTTTGTGCCACTCCATTCCAGGAATGGACAGAACCTAGCTCTGACACGTACCATACCAGAAAATAAAAGTCTCTAATCTCTTCTTACCTTGTCGTATTTTCTTGGTTATCGTGACCTGACATTTGATGCATTTCTTCATGCGATGTGCACATTCTGTTAAGACAAAGTTAGTGTTACTGACTACAGGGTTTCTACAGGTTTCACCAACTCAAACTTAAGACTTTTTGAGACCAATAACAAAGATCATATATCCAGGCCTGTGGCAGAAAACAGAAATCAGTTAATAGCATGATAAATTAAAACCAGCTCAATAATTTCCATTTGCATGATTTATATTTTTTCTATTTTCTCTCTCTCTTCCTAAAAAAAAAACAGGATGAGAAGAGCCTTCAGTCTGGTGCTTTGGTCTCAACTAGCCCTTTTAATGAAGTACAGTTTTGTTTTCAGAGACTTTATAGGTCATTTTATTTGCCATTTCTGATTTTTTGTTTATTTAATTTTGGATGTTTAAAAGATGTTCCAGTTAAATGTTCATTAAAATTTAAAGTTTATTGATCTTTGAGAATGTGTTCTTGCATTTTTTTTATGCCATTACCATTATATTACTTTATATTCCTTGAAAACTGTCTCAAAACAACATTATCATTTATCACAATAACTTGTGGGACAATTTATCGTCCAGCAAAATGTGTTACTGTGACAGGTCTATCTATATCTCCTCAGAAATGTACAAACCTGCTCTGGCCATAAATTTATATTTACCCATCACAGACGCAAAAAAAGCTAGCTAGCCAGCGAGGGCGTGTTAGCATTGAGTCACAGAATGAAGATGTCTGTGTGACTCAACCTTTTGCCTGTCAGAAACATCCCATGAGAAAAATAAGCATACACATAGAATATACAATTAAATAATCCTGCCAAGACAAAACTTAAGACACATGATTAACAAATTTAAGGATAACGTTAAGGCCTTAATTCTAGATACATGAATTTATGACTTTTTAAGGATCCGCAGTCGGTCTGGAGTACATAGAAGAAGATGGTCGTCCCGCTGCCCCTCAGCTTGCAGACGTACCTTCACAGGCCACGCTGTGCTGGCAGGGGCAGAACAGAACCAGCAGAGCCAGCTCAGAACAGATGAGGCATTCACTGGGACCGGCCGGCGTGGGAAAAACCAGGTTGGTCATGGTGTTGGGTGTTGTGTGGACCCGCCGCAGGCTCGCACTGCTCAGGCCCTGCCCACAGGTGATGGCCTGCAGGCGCTGCAACCTGAACGACAGCAGACAGCCGTGAGAGCTCGTCTGAAACGACTAACACGTCAACATAAAAAATACAATTTTTTATCCAAGTCAAACTCTGACATGGATTTGTTTGCATAAAAACGTTTCTCTATGAGCTACATTTCATTTGTAGCCTGACTTGCTAGCCTATGAAAATGCAAGTTTTTTGGGGTTCTTTTATGGTTAATTTTATACTCAAACCAAAATAACCTTGTAGTTGCCCTGTATTTGAACTGAATGTCAGCCCGTAGATCGTAGCCGACTTCTGAACACGTACCTGTGCTTCTCAGAGAAGTTCTTAATGAGCTGCATCATGGTGCCGTCTCCCACCAAGTCCAGAGGACTCTTGCCCTTGTGGTTGGCGTAGCTAATGTCAGCACCTTCCTGGGCCAGAAAACAAGCAATCGCCATGGCGACGTTCAGCTCGGTGTTCCCCAGGAGACCCGAGGAATTCAGCTGTGGACACAGAAGGAGGAAGACGAGAGAGAGGATAAGGATAAGGAGGAGGGGGGGAAAGTCTAAGCTAAAACCATTATGATTGTAAATGAAATTGTGTTATTCCAAGAGAAAACTCTAAAAACAAAGTCACAGATGCAGGAGAGCCGAGCGTAACATAAGTGTAAGAGGTTCAATGAGAGTCATCCAGATTTAGACGCTACATAAACCCACATCTAATCAGCACAGAAGAACTCCCAGGACAACTCATCTGCTGACGGTGGCCGAAACGGCCCCGAGCATCAAGTCTAGCCACCTTCATGGCTGTGTATGGGTGCTTTTTTGAGCGTGTGTGTGTGTGTGTGTGTGTGTGTGTGTGTGCATGTGCATGCGTGCGTGTGCGTTGGCTCAAAGCCCATGATGCTGAGAGGAGCTGCAGTGTTAGCGGTCATCTGGAGCGATGAGGATGTTTTTTTGTAAATCATGAAATATTTACACCATGTAATGGGACACAAGCTTGTGTGAAACGTTTCACAACAGAAGGTTTTCTTTTCTAAGGAAAAATAATAGACTTTGACAAAGAGTTGCGTTAATGGCTCTGAAAAACAAAAGGAACAAAATTTTGATGACAGTGCAGTTCTGGTCTGGGCAATCCTACCGAACATCAAATATGGGGGGGGGATAAACGGACTCCATACTTACAAAGCACACTTTAGACACAGATGAGTCGGCTGTTGACCACTCATCAACACTAATCACCTACCAGGCCAGTCGTAAACCCAAAAATCTATTTTTTTCTGATCAGTGAACACATCATAAACACCACTATGTCGTACAAATATCACTCTTGTAGGTGGATGCTGTTACTGAGAGAAGAAGATAAAAAGTTAGCCGTTTTTAGCATCACGCTGTTGTTCTATTACTACTAGCCATGCTAACCAAGCTAACTGTTAGCATGGTACAGACAAAATGCCAACTACATAATATCTGTTCTAGTAAAACCCTGTTTCACAGCTAATGCTCACACGCAAACACTGTACAACTACTTCTGGTTCTAATTTAATTAATCAGTGATCACTTTGCTTATTAGTTTATTTAATTTTTAGCACCAAGTGTCCACTATCAACAGACATTTCTAGCTTACAGTCATTTGCATAAGCTAGAAATGACCCTAGAGAATATATTTTATTACTGTTCTTATACATTCTCACACTAAGGTTTGTAAAGAGAATCTGAATTAAGTAACACAGGAATTTGTAGATCAAAGCTTCAAAGGAGAAAGAAAATGGGGGATGGGAAATTGTCCACAAAACTGATCAGAGTATTTCTAGTCCTCCATAACGGAAACAGTTCAGTAAGTATCACAGACGTCCCAACTAAAGCTTCATCTTGGCTTATTTCCATTCTTCACGTTCCCTCTAAATTTATGTCCAACAACGCTGCGGATCTCGAACAAATACAACCTTTAAAGCAACAGAGCTCTCCGTGACATCATCTTTACTTCAAGAAAGTGAATATTTTATGTTCTGTATCCATATTTTTACTTTTATTAAACCTTGAACCTATAACGCATTCCTCGGGTTATATTTAGCTCCACTCTAACCTCATTACTGTCTCTTAAGTTAATCTGGGTTCTTGCGACCTGCTTGCACAATGAACTGAGGTCCTTTCTCCTCAGTTAAATCTGTTCCAAGCTCAGCCGCCTAAATCCCCATTTTACCTTCCTTCGCCTTTCATCCTGCCGTTTACCTGGAACCCAACTAACAATTTCATCCTAAACATATCCTAGGAGACTAAGCATACACTGCAACATTCATTGGTTAAGGTTTGTTGCCTTACTGTGTTTCCCGTTATACGTTTCCCAGAGCATGTTTTTTTTTTTTAAATCTCACTTGGAGACTATATTTATCTCTTTAAAACTATAAGGTATAGATGTCTCTATTTTAGAGTAGATCAGCAACGTCTGGTTAGGTCTTTACTACTTTATTTAGCTTATGTTGACTTATATAGTGGTTGTTTGTTTATTTTTACCTCTTTGTTTTGCAACTGTGAGTTCAGGTTCTTAACTATGTACTTGGTCATTTTGTTTATTTAAATAGATTCAGATATTACACTTCAGAAACAAAATATTACTAAGTACCTTTGGTGTATTTTCTAGGGCAAATATTTCAGTACATTTAAAATAAGAAAACTAACTGACATGTCATTTTTAAGGAGCTTGTTTTAAGTCAACAATTCTTTAGTATGAAAAAGGACAAGTTATAAGTGAAATAATCTGTCAGTGCAACTAGTACTTTGAACTTTATTATTTCAGGCCTTTGGATGAGTTTCTGTCCAGCAATGACTTTGTAATTCCAAGCAGAAGGTAACGGTAATCTATCATTTAACAAGCCCACCCTCCATGTTTAGACTCCCCATCGGCCCTCACCCTGCAGTAGAGCGACGTGGACGAGCAGCCCTCGCTGCCCTCCTCCGTGCTGCTGCCCCCTGCTGACGGGGTGAGCATGACGTTGGCCAGCTGCGGGCGGAGCAGGGCCACGTGCATCGCCGTGTCACCGTCCTCGTCCTCCATGTTGACGTCGGCGCCCTCGTCCACCAGCAGCTGCACCAGGTCCGTGTGGCCCTGCGTGACGGCCAGCTGCAGCGGTGACTGGTTTCGGTTGTTGCGGATATTGACATCACAGCGCCCCTAACAAAAAAAAACAAAACAAAAAGGAATGAAATGTAATTTTTTTTTTTTACATCAAATGTGGATTTAAACAAATAAATAAAAACGAATACTAAAGAGGCTCTTTATTTCTGGCCCACCTCCTTGATAAGGACCTCGGCGACGTCTCTGTGGTTGTTGAGAGCAGCCAGATGAAGGGCAGAGAAGCCGTCTTCCTTTTTAACGTCCACCAGCTGTCGAGCTCGACCCAGGATCTTTTCTGTGGCCCTGAAGGCAACATGAACAGACAACTTGACCAGGCACAACTCAGATTATACCCATTTAGAAACTGTTTCTAAGCTGGCAGAGGAAAAACCCAGAAAACCACGTCTATCATGGTTTGTATGTATTAAAAGCAACAGCAGAGTATCCAAAAACTGTACGTAAGTAAACTGTAAGTAAGAGTAACAGTACTTCAGCTACTTCAACATAGTTTTACTGAAGTAAAAGTAAAAAGTAGCCATCTAAGAAATTACTGAAGGGTAAAAAAGTATTTGGTAAAAGGGTTACTTAAGTACTGATTACTGATCAGAACAGCAATTATTTAATATCTAACAATTACATAAATCTGACAAACAAAATAATAAAGTTATGTGGGAAATTTTGATATTTTAAAGATTAAAATGAAAATAATACATATAATTAACATAATTACAAAATAAGGCAAAAAAAAAAAAAAAAAAAAACGTTTTTCCAAATTTCTTTCAATACGAAACTAACAAAACCTGCAGGTGTTTATGTCTGGTGTTATGGTGAAGGTTTGGCTGAAACAAGCCTGTTCATTATTCAGTAAAGCTGTTTAGGGGTAGAGTAGCGGTACTTCATAATGAAATTACTCAAATAAAAGTAAGAAGAACAGCAAAGTAAAAATACCCCTAATAGTTTTTTTTTTTTTCTAAAAGATACTTGACAAAATGTAACTGAGTAAATGTAGCTAGTTACTACCAATCTCTAGTCAACACTTTACAAGACTGTGTACAATTTTCCCTTCACCACAAAATGAAACACCAGTTTCTGCTTGTCTGCGTCATTGAAAGTCCCGATAAAATAACCTGACATTTACTGTTGTGAAGAGGAGAAGTTTCAGGTGAATTTTCTTTATTTCATGACCTTTTGTGCATACATTTGATTCAACAGAGAGTTTGTTTTTTTTGTTTTTCCACAAAAGCACCAGAGCGTATTTTCATTATTCGTTTACAAAGCGCATAGTTTTCATAACAAGAAGCCCTCATTATTATAAGTCCAAGTTCATGACGCCTGAGCAGAACTGCAGCTGCTTCAAAAGCTGCTAACAAGACAATCTGAGCAGACGGCATGCTCTTCAACATGACTCCAGACAAAGTCCCAAATATTAACCTTCCAGATTGCCATCCATCAGGATTAGTCAGGTTACGGCGCATTACGCTGAATATCAGTCTGTGTTTAATTGCAGAGCGTAATGAGGCCTCGGTCAGTGAAATGAGAGCATTGCAACTTTGTTTGCATTTTATGCAGTGCAAGTCTGGGCTGCGCCGTTTGAATACTCTCTCCTCTCTGCCTGAGTGGGCTTTATGAAATGTGAAATTGAAGCCGACAGCCTTAGCAAGCGCCCAGGAAGCTGGCAAATCACCACAGAGGCATTAGTGTGACATGAACCAAAACTTCTGGAGGAAGTTGGGTTTAATTTACTGCTTGCCTCTGCAGGATTTTAACTGCGTGGAAACACCGATGGCACACACACGCTGGCAGACGACCCAGCTGTCCGTCGTTCCAAAAGCGAAGAACAACGTGGAGAAGGGCGGAGAGCACAGGCTGATGCGCAAAGACCTCCGTAGAAACGGCTTTTACTAACATGATTAATCGATTATAACAATTCCTTATTCATTAGTTGCTCACTGCGAATGTGTTAGGAGGTGTGGGCTGAACTCGTTCGTTTGTAACAGAGTCAGTCAGATGTGACTTGGATCGCCTGTGTGATTTAAAGGCATCCAACGAAGACATCGCCAGAGGTCACAGCTACCTGCATTGCAGATCTGTAAGCTGATGGTCCAAGCGCTGACGGAGCCTCCTTTACTTCAGCTCCTCCTTTCCACATCACAGTCAAAAGATTAAACTGCTCAGTTTTTTTTTTTATTTAATGTCACCACTCCCGTCTGTACCAACTCATCCTCAGTTCTCTGCTTTCACAGTAAGACCTAGTTGACATTTTGAGACGTTTTGCTATGTGATCAAATCTCAGTGAAAGCAAAAATAAATTCAAAATGCAAATAAAACCATTCAGAGTCACGTTTAAACTAAACTTATTTTGTGTATATTATAGATTTATGTGAAATTATCAATCCTGACTGTCATGCTATGAAAACATTTGACCGTAGATGGAAAAAGAAGTGATAAAGAGAGAAAAGTAAAGTTATAAAAGGGAGAAACGTCATGAAGTCAAACCGGAGCGGCATCTCCTGTCCAGTATAAACAGTTATCCCATTATCTAACCCATTTGCGTCTTCAGAAGATATCTGGCAACATGCCTTGTTCCTTCCCTTTCCCAGGCTACTCTGTGAACTTGGCACATAGCTGTCTTTTTCCATTTCCTCAAACAAAATACATAGACTGCTAAACAATCCATTTTTGTCTTTCTGTCACAAAAAAAAAATGAAATAACTTTAGTTTATAACTTTGGAACAAACCCTCAACTTATCTGTGCAAGACAAAACATCAACAGATTAACAGATTGTTTTGGTTTGGGGTAAGTGTGAATCCCATGTTTTTCCTAGTCCTTTTAGGTCAATGTATTAAAGAGTAGACATAAACGTTTACTGTGCAGATGATGGCAGTTTTTTCTACTGGGTTTAAATATGGAACTTGCAAAATTCAACCAACCAATCTATGGACGACTCGATCGAGATGGATCTGGAAAATATGTGATCTATGTCCAAAACTGTTCTAGACTGAGTTAGGAACTCTGTATCCATTACTACAGCTCACTGTAAACAACAAATGACTAATTCACACAAAACTTTTAATACTACTAAAATTAATTACTTATAAAAACTCAGACTAGTGGAGATTTGAGAAAACTCTGCATTTGTGTTTGCGTGTGAACTAAACTGAGATTTAGGGTCGCGCTCATTAAAGTCTGCCACAAACAATGCAGCAGCACATCCCCGTACTTGCTTTGATGTAATTCTCAATCAACATTGTGTTATGTTTTTATCAATTTTGTATTCTAATACGCCATTTAAAAAAATAAACCTCCTGGCGCCATTTTTAATTCCCAACAGGAAGTTGTGGTTGTTTTGAAGCAATCAGATTAGTTGATGTAGATTTTAGCTTTGCACCACACTGCCCCCTATGGGTCTAGCATGTTTAAAACACCTCTTTATATTGGTGGGTTCATGTGGATGAAAACTTTTCTGAAACGGACTCTGTGTGCACAATATTAGTTTTTAAAAGACACGGCGGAGATATTCTGTTGGCTACCCGTGTAGCCAACAAGGTCTAAGAGTTATCAAGTCTGATTTTGTTACAAACCTATGTGTTATGACTCTTTCCAAACTGAGTAGAAACACAGAATAAAAAAATAAAAATACAGAGTTAACTAACCTACCGAAGATAAATCACTTAAACTGAATGAGTCTTGACCTTTAAATGTAATGTATACACACATGCACACAAGTGACAGCGTCAGTGCAGTGAAGGACGTTTGATGATCCATGAATGAACCAGTAAAGAGAGTCATTCCTGAACACTGTAAATCATGTCTCTCTTCATTGCGTGAAGCAGCTGGTGTCAGGCTGAATGAAGGCTGAAGACCGCAGCCTAAACTCAAAGACCTGAACACACGACTCGTGCCAGAGCAGACTGAACATTAATTAAAGAACTGCCTGCAGAGGTCCCAGTTCTCCCACACGGTTCTTGCTCACTTGCAAGTTTTATCTTATTATTTTGTGCACATATAACTCTCCTGCACAGGTCTGAATGGATATTATATTTTTAGAACAATCAGGAGGGTCCGTATCTTTTTAACTAGGTCAGATTTGACAAGGCGGTATGCATAGAGAATATGACAGGTGTAAAGAGAAATAAAAATAGATAAAATAGAAAAAAAAAGTAATCAGAGACGTCCAAAGAAAGAACAAAGTAACGGACGATTTTCAGCCATTTGGAAAGGCAAAGATCTGACTTTTTTTTTTTTTTTTTTAATCAGTGAACGCACTACAGCTAAATATTATTAGGTCACAGTAACAACACTGATACCAATGTCAAAATAGTTAAGAAGAAAATTTACCCAGAAATAGAAAGGCTGAACTTATTGCCTAAAAAATTGCTTTGCTTTTTTTTCCCCGTCTCTGTCCTTTTATCATTTCTCATAAAACAGCTTGTATTTGGAAATATGAATTACCTACAGGAATCACTGACAGAGACTAATATCTTTGCTTGCTAATGATAGTCAGACTAATTGTGATCCTCAATATTATACAGTGCCCTCGCTGATGGGAGTTTAAAATAGTAAATCTTTGTTTTAAATAGAAAAATCCTTACTTAATAATGCTTGCACTCTTCACTCTGTCTCATCACCTCTGACTCTTCAGAGACAGTTTGAAAATCATTTTTAGTTATTACAGGTCTTAAAAAGAAATCAGGAAGACATAAAAGCAATTTTAATATGCAAAATCATTACTAAAACCTACTAAAATGAATTTGTCCAGAAATCTGACTAGAACATGTTTAAACTAAAGTCAAAACTGAAACTTTAGCAAAAAATTACTTGATGGCAACAAAAGTTTCTAATTTAAATGTTTAGGACATTATCCATTTCCAATGTTTATCAAAACTTCAGAAGTTTCTAACCAACTCCTTCATGAGAAGACATTCAGGCTAAAGTTAAATCCAAGTGATGCTTTTATTTTTCTATGCTTACTTTCTTTTTTCCTGGACCTATTTTTATAGAACCATGGACGACTTTCCATGATATAGTTTTGTTATATCTGGAAAGGAAATTTTATGGTAGATCAGAACGCTGCCATGAAGTGCAGACACAGGAGATTCCTGTGTCTGCACTTCATGGCAGACACAGGAATCTCCTGTGTCTGCACAATAAAGCACAATTTACAGCAACAGGCAAACATAAGTTCTAAGGAAGTAAGACAGGCCCAAATAAGGATTTAAAGATCCTTAGAGCATTGTAAAAATGTTAAAAGTCATGCAAGGAAGGTTTCATCTTCGACGTCTCCGGGTTGCAAATTTTCAGTGGTGCTGCACATGGACAAGTTTAAAAGTGACAGAAAAAGAAAAAGAAAACAACAAAGTTCTTAAGCAACAAAACAAAAATATTTAATGCTTCACTAATAGGATTAATAGGATGGATCAAAGAGCGCAAAACAAAAATCATACTTTTGGAACTCTATCTCAACATAAAGTTCTGTAGTTTTGCTAAATGTTAAATGTTTAAAAACTATGAAGTTCTCATACATGCTTTTCCAGATTATTGAGCATAAAAAAGGGCTTCTTTTGCATAAAACTGACCAAAACCAAGTCTTTAAGTCTCAACTAATCCAAGATCTCTAATCTATCCCATAACCTTTGGATTTCTAAGTTTATACAAAATGCAGAGCTTTGCACATGTCATCTAAATCCATCTGCTAAATGTCCTTAATTTCAATGATTACATTTTTTTTTAAAATTATGTCCATTTGAAGAGGGAACTTTCCCTACTTTAACTATTTACTTCGTACAATCGCTCCTTGATTAAGGACCTTGATATATCTTGTATTTCTTGATGGCTCCTTTAAATTCATAAAATCAAACCTGTTCAGGTGTCAAACTCGCTCTTCTCCAGATTTCACTTTTTGCCAGTGTAAGGATTTGCTTTACTGCCTGAAGACACCGAAGGAAGTATCCATACCTTTATGTCAACACGTTCAGATGACTAATTCTCAGTATGTCAACTTAGATCAGTCATTACTTCATTGCTTGCAAAAGGTACAATATTTTGCTATTTGAATATTAAGAGGAACTATAAGCAGAGGCTTATCATCACTAAACTGACTTCCTGTGTTTTTAAGAACGTACATCTATTTATAAGTGCTATAAATGATGGAATAGCTCACCAATCTATATGAACAATAGACATTAGGGTACATTTAAAAACCCACCATGATCATTTGGCTTCACATTTTCTCTTTTTACATTTCATTTCATTTTACAGTTTTTTTTTTTTTACTTTGCAGTGTTTATTCCATTTCTATTTTTGTTTTATTGTTTCCATGATTATCTTTGTCATTATTAGCTTAAGTTTGCTTCTCTTTGTGTCCATTACTTTGGCATATTTTGCTCTATGCACATGGCATGAATACAATATTGCTGACACCGACATATGGTGGACTTTGGGGGCATCATTTACAATTGATTCTCAGTCTCCAATCAGTATTATGTACTATTCAGGACTATAAATAGTTGTGTTTTTCAAGTATTTTAATAGCATTTATGAAGAGACGTAGTGGAAACGAGGGTGCTGACTGGACCCAACGTGCTCAGAGTGGACATTAAACATCAAAATCAGAAACAAGTAGAACAGTTATATCATGTCTGGATGAGACCTTGTCATTGTGAAAACACACTGTGAGTAATCCACCAAGTCTCTTCCTGTCTGGTCAGTTTTATGCCCAGTTTGTGATTGAGATTTACACTCTGTGCCAGATAGACAGAAAACTAAGGAGCCTATAAGTGACCAGTATCAAAGACACTTGGTGGAAGTGTCAGACACTGGTCACATATAGCCAAGCATAAAGAAATTTAGGCAAGCATAAAGAAATTAATTTTATTAAGTATAAAGAAAGTGGCTTTCTTTATCGTTCATAATCTGTTTATATCATTCACACGTTTTTATTATGAAAGTAGCATGTTTCACTAGATTTCTCTAAACCTAATAAATTATCAGCTGTGCTAAAATTACAGGAATTCACTTTACCGCTAATGGCATGTTTACAGAGAACGCCGCGATACACACCTCGCACAAATAAGATACACTAATTGCACCTTTCAGGGACAAGCTTTTAAGCAACGGGGACAAGAAGGTATGGCATTATCCTGCGTGACTAACCACAGAGAGAAGAACATTCAGATACCTGGTTTATTGTTTCGTATAGCAGTAGTCACACACACTCACATACACACACAGATGAAGTGAGGGCTGGCTGCTTTGAGAGCAGATATGAAAAACAGAGAAGTCCATGGTGTCTCTACTGTCTGTACATTTTTCGTGGCAGATTGAGGCTGCAAAATATATCATAATTTATCAATATCGCAACATACATATCAAGAAGATCTTAATGGGTTGTATTAATATGAGCTAATTATTTAAGTATCGTTCTCTTGGATTCTCTACTAACATGCATCTGATGCTATTAAAAATGATGTGAACCTTTTCATCTTCTGTTTTTACTTGTTTGTCTTAAATGTTTTTGATTAAATAACGATTCTGCTACATTGGAGAGTTTTCAGCCATTAGAAAAAAAGCTTGCACAAGGTCGTGCCACAGCATAGTGATACTTAAGTCCAGACATTGACTGGGCCACTCAACAACCTTGAGTTGATATTTAGATATTCTCCTTCATAATGTTCTTGCACGAAGCAGAATTTATGATTCTGTTAACTACAGCAAGCTGACAAAAAAGACAAAAAAAAAAAGAAAGACGACAAAGAAAAAAGGCGACAAATACTTTTCCCTGGTATTTACAATATATACTGATGTCAGAAAAGTAGGCAGTAAGCTTGTCCTTCCTGTGAAACGCTCTCCGAGACTGTGATGAGAGCTTGTTTGGATTCCTGGAATGTTTTATCTGATTTGTCCCCGCGAAACGGTGAGGTTACTGCATATAGTCTGGGAACAATTTTGAGTACAAGTGTGTGTGCATAGAGAGACAAAAGAAAAAAATACAGATTGCTGCATTTCTGAGAGATATTGACTCCCAGCCTGCTGACAGCAGCAACAACTGTGTGGGAGACGAGCTCTCTGCAAGCTATCTGTAACAGATAGCGTTGAGAATTGACCTTGGGATCCTCATTTGAACTCACAGGAGAGATTCCCACACACACAGAAAAAAAAACAACAAAAAAAAACATCATTTCCAAACATGAGACGCATGCATTCAAACTAATGATGCTGCAAAAGAGCAGGATACAGAACTATGTGGAAAGTGTAGCTGCATAAAAATTACTCTGCATTTTCCTAATAGAAAAGATAGATGGAAGGGACTCGACATGTAGAAATTACACTATTATTTGATTCTTATCTGCTTAAACTGATTAGCTTTGATTTCCCCTGATTTTCAGTGCTCAGTGATTTCAGAGTTTAATCTTTGTATGCGATTCCCACTTACAGTTTGTTTCCTTTGAGGGCGGCGTGGTGAAGCAGGTTGAAGCCTCTGTGGTTCTGCTGGGTGAAGTCAATGTTGGGCACTACGACCAGGATCTCAATGATGCTGCGGAAATCCTTGGCAATGGCATCATGGAGCGGCGTGTCCCCATATGAATCCTAACAGAGTAAGTTGACAGGTAGCACGGTAAGTAAAGATGTTGCATAAGTTAAAAGAAAACCGAACCTGGATGCTGTTCAACAATAATCAAAAGCAAAAGTTTGCTTTAGTCTGAAGACCTCTGAATACCTTCCATGAAATAATTTTCCAAGTCAGTGCAAAAGCAGACAGAGAAATAGACCATATGCACATTTGTCACAGATAAAACACAAACACACTCCAGGCTGACATGTTTTTAGTTGAGTAGCCAACCATTCAGGCAGAATAAACTGAGTTAGTTAGGCAAATCAGGGCCAGGCTGCAGGCATGTTAGACCATCTGAAAAAACTCTGTTCAAACAAATACATTATCTTAATGAGACAGTAACACCGGGTCAGAAAATCTATAAATAAATATACTTATACACAGAGTTCCAACAATTTTTTTCATTTCTACGGAATTCAAAAGGAACAAGAGAAAGATTAAAAATGGATGAACGACAGAGGACAGATGAATTCACCCATGGTCAGTTGAAAAATAGGTAATCTATATCCAAAACTTGTCCAGACAGAGTAGGATCTCTGTATCCATGACTACGATGTCTGATGATACAACATTTTGAATTTCTTCCCAAGATATTTCAACAATCCTGTCACTATTTCAATAAGTCAAAGTTGAAACAACCACCAAAAGTGGTAAAAAACAAATATATATCAATTAGAGTTGGGCATGTCACAATAAAATTTTTTGCTGGATAATAAATTGTCCCACTAACGATTGTGATAAATGACAATATTGTTGGTTTGAGAACATTTTCAAGTAATATAATGATAATGGCATAATAAGACACTTTGATTTTGTAAAGAAATCAGCACTCGGACTTGGAGACATTTCAAATAAACAAAATAAAAAAAAAAAACAAATCCAATAAGTAAGATGGAAATAAAAACCACAAATAACCAAACCATAAATAAAATGGATTATCATGAAAATAAAATATTAATTGCCAGAGCAGAAATTATTGAGCTCATTTTAATTTATTATGTAATAAATTGACTAATTGTGACGAGGGTGTTTTTTTGTTTCCACGGCCTGCATGTATAGTACAACATATTGTTGTTAATGCTGGAGAGGTAAGCGCTCTGCACCCGCTCACCTGGAGATTGATGTCAGCCGCATGTTCAGTCAGCACTCGCACCACGTCAGTGAAGCCCTTGTTGACAGCGATGTGGAGCGCTGTGCACATGGAGTTGTTCAGTACGTTGACATTCGCCCCTTTGCTCAGCAGCAGCCGTGCAATCTCAGCCTGGTTACTGAGTCAAAACAAACCAATGCAGGTAAATTATACATCCTTTTTATTGGCAAGTATTCTTTTTTTTTTTTTTATTAAATACGGAATTAATTGTGAACTAAATTAGTAATCGATTAACTGTTAACTGGAGTATACGGAAAAAAATTCTGCCAACTTTTTTTTATTATTTGATTAATCAATTAATCATCAGAACAGTCGACGGAATAATCGATGACTAGAATGATTGTCGGCTGCAGCCCTAATCAAAACATTTAATCAAACGAATGCAGGACTGGAACATGAATGCGCCCTCACCCGAAGGCAGTGTAGTGTAAAGCCGTGTCTCCATCTTCGTCTTTGACCTCGACGGAGCTGTTGGCCTGCAGGAGGGTCTTCACCACCTCTGTGTGGCCTTGGTGAGCGGCGACCTGCAGAGCCGTCTTGCCTTGGTTCTTGATATCCACCTGGCAGGAGCACAGACACAGCTGGAGATTCATCCGAAGCAGAGACGCAGCGCGCACCAACAGAGCTGATCAAACACTGGCAGGAAATAATCTGCGTATGGACAACCGTGCTCATCATACACGTGACGGGAGATAATCCCACCAGGCGGTGCAGTCATGGCAGAACGGAACCGAGGGGGAACAACAAACACAGCAGCAAAAGTGTTCGTCCAACTTAAAACCTTTCCACTTTAATAACAACAAACTTCAACGTGCTTTACACAGGTTTGAAGCAATTAGAGCTGAAACAATCGGATGAATAAATTAGGAAAAAAAAAAAGTTGTCAACTAAATTAGTATACAGACTTAAACAAAGGTGAAGAAAACAACATATTCAGAACAGTAATTAAGCCGAAGCTGTACAAAAATATATAGATTTTTTGTTTTAAGATAAAAATGTCTATAAATATGTTTTAGCCAAAGCTCCTCCAGTACTAAAGTTTTAGCTTCACCTGGTTCAGATTTACTAAAGGAATACTAGTGTAGAAATTTAAGAAAATGTTCATTTTCTTTATTTGTTTATTTCCATTTTTTTATGCATTTCTAAAACTGTATTTAAAAAAGGCTAATAGGGTTTAATGAAAAATCTGTAGAATGTGTGATTTTTTTTATCTGATTAATCAATTAATCATGAGAATAATTGATACATTAATAAATAAAATAATCATTAATTGCAGCTCTAGAAGTAGCAGAGAAACTAAAATGCATAATTTATAAGTGTGTAATAAACTTGTGTTTAACCGCTCCAAATGTTGAGGTGGCTTTAATGTGAAAAAAACGTTAAAAACTTCCATGGGGTGTCGATAGTTTTACGAGGCACCGTACCTAGACACGCTTTCCAAAATACTCGAAGGTATAAAAACAATAAATAACAATAAATTTTATTTGTAAAAAAAATATAGGCATAAAGATTTAAGAATCAGTATAAAGAGACGTCTGTCAGGATGCAGCATGTTTAACGTGTTTCTCCTCAAACAAGAGTTCAGATTGTTAAATTTTTTTGTAGCCTCAGTTTATAAGTACTGCACATGGGTTATGTGGAAAAGGTCTGTTTTTTTCCCCAAATCACTGGGAAACAACACGTTCTGTCCGACTGAAGGTCACAGAGCTCCATTTACGAGGTTCATTTAATCCTTAGAAAGAATTTCCCCTGCACATAAAACACAGCAATGGTGTAGTCATTTCTTTGTGAAGCAAGTGTAAAGGTATGAAAAAGGTAAAAAAAAAATATATATATATATATATAAAATAAAATAAAAAAACAGCTATATCACAAACAAAGTGTATACTGTATTTCATTAGAAAGGCACTTATATACACCAGAAGATATGGTTTTAAAACTGGGGTTTTCAAATCCAGTCATCAAGGGCCATTAATGTCCCGTGATCTTTAGATGGGTCTCTGAGACACATCTTAACGCCGCAGGACACCGGCCCTTGAGGCCCTTGAGGGCCTTGAGGGCCTTGAGGGCCTTGAGGCCCTTGAGGGCCTTGAGGCCCGGAGTAGAAGATCCATAACGTAAAAATTTTTTTAAAAAGCAGTGGTTAGCATTTTCCTAAATTTGTATGACTGTTTCCAAGCAAAGCTTTGGGGAACTCGGCTAAACATGCTGGTAATCCTGATCAATCTGTGCTTTCTGGCATCATTTCCGATGTTCCTTATCTTTTTATCACAAAAACATATGAAAGGCTTTGAGTTATACTTCCCTTTCATGCTTTTTTAGATGTCTGGATTGAGATTTTACAATTACTACTATACACAAATGCCAAATATGGGGAAAAGTTTACAAGTGACATTGTTAACACAATGACATAAATTGAATTAACCAAATAAAAAATTAAAAAAATAACGAAATTATGAGACTTTTGACCTAGAAGGCAAAAGTCTTGTGGTCACAATGGGAGTAGATCCAGAGTTCTCTTGTGGAGACGGGACCATCCAGAAGGTCAATCATTGCTAATGCTAATGCACTCCACCACTAAAGTCAATATATCAACAAAGTATTGAAGGATAAGTATAAACAGCTATTAACGGTTGTATGTATGATTTATTTCAGTCGTTTTTAGATTGTTTGATTAATTTACAACAAAAAACTCCAACAGATCATTTCTACTTTGTCATTATTGTGTGCAGAAGTTTTCTGCATTTCTTTCTGCTTTAGAAAACACACGTAACAAAAAGAGGAAAATGTGAAAAATAATCAGAATGCAAAAAAAAAAAAAAAGAAGAATCTGTCTGCACATCAACTCGCAGTTTTGTCTCTCGAATCAATGAGTCACACCCCAGACTGCAGCAAAGCGAAGGCATGTTGCGCTAACCTTGTCGGGATACTTCTGCACCAACTCCCGCACCTTGTTGGCACTCCCGTGGGCTGCCTCGATGACGAGCCGGCCCGGGTTGTCCTGCTCCGTGGACTGAGACAGCAGCTTCTCCAGCACGGAGATGACGGTACCTGAAAAGATAGAGGAAGAGGAGCAAGGAGAGGTTGTGGGAAGGGAAGACACGAGAAGGAGGGAAAATGTTAGTTTCTTTAATCCAAACATTAACCGCAAAGGATGTTCGGAGAGGGGGGGCGCAAAATCTGAATGCTGCAACGGTTAATGAATCTGTCAGAACTGAGCAAAACCAAAGGAATGAGTCAAAATGTCCCTTCCATGCAAAGTGAATCTGACCACACACACACACTCACACGTTGGCATGTTAGCACCTTTCCATCCAGTGAGGCGAACATAAACACAGAGTATGCCATCATCAAGAGGCTGCTGAGAACTTCAGACATGATGACAAATGTCTGCTGAGCTGCCAAAGCGTCTTGCTGTCAGCACACTGGACCGTAACATGCTACGGGGAAGAGCGCTTAAACAAACAGACACCTTGTTCGCACATTAATGGAAAAAAAAAAAATAAAAGGAAAAAGAGAAGGCCCTTATTGGCAGCCTGTGTGAGGAAGCATGCAAAAGCAGAGATGGAGCTAGGAGGAAGGCTGGAGAGGACTGAAAGAGCATAGCGTTTGAGTCGGGCCCCCTGGATTCCCGCAGAGGCCTTACTTCCAGATTCATTGGGGTTCTCGGCCGTCATGAGGTTGGCATCAACCTCTGCAGGCTGGGCCATAAGGCACGCCGGGTTGAACGTCCACGTCTGACCTCCAAACGCCACCCGCAGGTCACCGTCAGCGTAAACTTTCAGCACCTTTCCCACCTGGCCAAGCACCTACAGACAAAAGGCACCAAGTTAACAAACATCCTGAAGAATGTAGTCTGGTTACTATTCGTGTTGTAATTTAGAGATGTTCCATTTCTAATTTGGATACAGGATCAGAAAGGTTTTACAAAGCAGAGTAAGAGCAATGTGAGAAGCTATTTAAATGGAGTTGCATTTTTATGACATGTCCAGACCTATCAGTGGTTTAAGGCATAGTGAGAGAAATAGACTTTTAGTAGATAACAGTAAGGTTGAAGGTCTTACAGCAAAGTGTCTACTGTTCTATCCATCTCTCTGAGAACATACTAGATTTTGAAATGTTTGCAGCCTTTTTGAAATCAGAAAGTATTTTTATTGTCCAGAGAAAACATACATATTAAGGTGGTTTGGTGATGCACAAACCTCATTTACCTCCAAAATAAGAAGCTAACAGCTTAATATGCTAACGTATTTTAAAATAAAAAAGTCTTGCTGTACAGCCTCTCCCTGATGCTAACATAAATAAGCACAACAGAAAGGCTAGATATAAATGTATAACACTTTTTATAGTTACTGTTCTTAAAAAATAATGGAAAAAAAAAAATCTATCTGTTGAAGTTGGTTCTAGAAGTTCAAAGAAATCAGCCACAAAATTATGATCGGTGCATTTTAGTTGTATGAGTGAGGTAAGTCAGACATGGGGTGATGATCAAGTTAAAGTTATAAAAAGGCAAGCAACACTTTCACAAATAAAAGTTGTGATCATATATAGCCCAAAGGAAACTTTTTTTTTTTTTTTTAAATCAGAATATGGACTTTTCCCCAAATAATTTAATTCAATTAAGCATCTTTCTCTTTTTTAAAGGAAGACTGCATTAATAGGAACTCAAAGTCTCAAGACGATCTGTGTAAACTTTAGTTCTTCGTTTTACTAGCCCAGAAATCAAAGCATATAAAACTAGAGTTAGATAGAAAGTAAAACTTAGCATACAGGAGTCATGCTGTCCGTCCACTCTCCGTGGCCAGCCTGAAGTCTCTTCACATTTTCCAGCTCATCCAGAACTTTAACCAGTTCGCCAACTCCAAAGGTGTTCACCTGTCGGAAGGGGGAAAACACATGAATAAATCTGGGGAGCTAAATTTAAATCATATTGAAGATGTGATCAGGTTTTCTGTGATTCCGTACTTTGGTGAGAGCTCCTGGGTGGAAGGTCCAGCGGATGTTGTTGCTGTACTGGACCCGGACGTCTCCTCTGTCGGTTATTCTATGAACCGTCCCGATCCGACAAATGTACTGCAAACATAAATAGGTTGTGTCACTCCAGGTTCCCCCACAGCTGCTCTGACCTCAATGTTGCCTTTGGCAGCTGTGGCTGGAAACATGAATGCTCCGTTTGCCTTCACTTTATTAGGGCATCCACCTGAACCACTTATATAACATAAAGTCTCTGCGAGTCACGCGGGCGTACACGCTGGACTTGTGACTGCATTCTCACTGAATATGTGCACAGGACAAACCAACTAGAAACCAAAAAGAAGTGCATTTTGCACTTTACATTCCGAGGAAACCAAGGTGCCTGTTCTCATGAGGTGGATGGGATGTGTCTCGTACCTCTGCCATTTTGGGATTCCACCCTCCGTGTCCTTCCTGCATCTGCCGCAAGATCTCCACCTCCAGTAGACATTTGACTTTGTCTCCCTGCTGAAAAGAGTGGCCATCAGCGCTCTCCTGGCGCTGGAGCTCCGCATGCTCACCTGGATGGGGAGGAATCGGCAAAAAGACACCATCAATGCTCGGGGGGACAGATTCAGAAGGATAATCATTTAAATATTGGACTTAATGTTTCTACGCTGTCAGGTCTTGAATCGAAGTCAAAAGTTTTGTTTGGGCAGACAGTTTTGCCTTGTAAAGCCATTTCTGAAAATGTAAAAGTTTCCAACATAATGACGCTAACTAAAACAAACTAAAACATTTTGTTGTTGAAATTTACTGCAAATATCCTCAAAAAAAAATAAAAAAGCTGCTTAGTGACTTGTATTAAATGTCATCCAAGGACAAACGCAGCTGATGGAAGACTGATGAGTTTCTACAGATTAAAACTAACATATCAGCAGCCGGGAACAGGGTTGTGGAGAAGCTTAAAACAGAGAATAGTAAATTACTAAAATAAATGTTCGTTGCAAAGCTGGTCCAAAACTGGATCCAGAATTTGCTGACAAGACCTGAACATTGGTAAATAAAGATACAAGTAAATTTGTAAATTGAAAATCATCTATTATTTTCCTACTGCTACTTTGCGTTGGTCCAGTACATAAAATCCCAAAAGAAGGACAAAGTGTGGAAAGATGAATATTTTTGTAATAGAAACAATACATCTTACTGACCAAGTTTAGGTAGGTGATCTTTGTAGTAGAAGCCTCCTTGGCCATCCGACACGTACTTCAGGTCCACTTTGCCTTTGTGGCCCATTCGGTAGACATTGGTGGTGCCATTGGACCAGGTGACACTGGCCACGCTGCGGCCAGACTCCGTGTCCCAGCCACGAATGTCCACCACTTTCCCAACCTTACCCTCCCCACCTAAACGCACAAATACAAATACACAAACAAACAAAAA